>NC_085001.1:3014416-3111916 GCF_963854185.1 Sardina pilchardus | reverse complement strand
TTTATTCACCACTTTTGGTCTCTAGAGGGCAGCTAGGGGTCATCAGTGAAGTCTGCCCCTGTCCAGTACGGTCACTGGCCATCATCCTCGTCTGGTTTTGGGACGACGCTCTATTTATAAATACAGAATTCTGGATTCAATGGTCTTCATAATAAGGCAACAGAAATTACGTCATCAGAAGGGGACAAATAAAACAGACAAACATAAACAAACAAACAAACAAATGAGGGTGATATGGCGAGCTTGGGTCGGCCTCATGCAGGGGGACATGACGTGGGCCTGAGATCTCTGCAAGACACGCACGCACGCACACACACACACACACGCACGCACGCACGCACACACACACACACACACACGAACGCCCGCACACACACAGTCTGCTCAACACCTTTGCTAGATGATCCTTTCTGATTCCCATTCTCATTGGACACACGCTGCCATCCTCCAGCAAGACCACACACACACACACACACACACACACACACACACACACACGCGTCTCTCACGCCACACGAGTCATATACGCCACTGATGCTACAGGAGCTCTCACACCCTCCCACCCACCCACACTCCGTATGCTACAGGAACACACACGCGCACGCACGCACGCACGCACGCACACACACACACACACACACACACGCACGCACACCCAGAGTGACCAGAGCATGCCCAGACAGCAGGAAGCAAGAGGCTTAGAGTTTAGGACTAACTAACTAACTTCAGGATTAATAGCAGCGCAGGGGCTGCTCGTTTCCCACGGTGACGACGGCTAGCCCGGGGCTCGTTCAGCCACTCCTGCTGCACCGTACCCTCCTACCCCTCCTACCCCTCCTACCCGCCACTCCGCACCCTCCTACCCCGCCACTCCTACCCCTCCTACCCCTCCTACCCCGCCACTCCTATCCCTCCTACCCCGCCACTCCTACCCCTCCACTCCTACCCCTCCTACCCCGCCACTCCGCACCGCGCCGCCGCCACAAGGTGCCAAGACTGAGCGCGCGTCCCCCCGCTGGTCTCTCTTCATTCATATATTACTGGATCTGTTACAGGGTTAGATTTCTACTCGTCGTCACAAAGACTTTTATTTGATTTTATGTTACACGTGCTCCTGTAGGGCGGCGCCAGAGGGCCTCGCGCCCTCACGGGGGTTAAAATCCTCTTTAAAACACAACACGGCTCTTCAGGCATAATGCCTGCCTGTCTGTCTGTCTGTCTGTCTCTCGGTCTGTCTGTCTGTCTGCAACCCCAACCCTCCCCCCACCCCCTCCACCCCTCATCCTCACCGCCAGAATAAGTTAAGCAAAATGTCTTACAAAAGAGGAAACAAAAAAAGAAAATCAAAGAAAAAGGAAATCGGGGAAAGACAAGCCACTCATGCCAACAGCACTGAGGACTCCAGATTCATCTGACACACACACCCCTCATACACACACACACACACACATACACACACACAGAGAGAGAGAGAGAGAGAGAGAGAGGGAGAAAAAGCCTACAGACAGTGTGTGTGTGAGAGAGAGAGAGAGGGAGATAGAGGGAGAGAAAGAAAGAGATTGGGGTGGGAGGTCCAAAAAAGAAAAAAAAATATCTTCAGAAGTCTGTAGGACTTTCCGCCGCCCGTAGAACTTCAGACAGATAGGACGTGTGTGTGTGTGTTTATGTATGGTGTGTGTTTCTGCATGTGTGCGCGCGCGTGTGTGTGTGGAGGGGGTGAAAGGACGCTTGTTTGTGAGGGCGAGTGTGTGTGTGTGTGTGTGTGTGTGTGTGTGTGTCCCTAGCAGCTGCAGCCCTCCTTCTGAGAGGGGGTGTCGCTGGCCAGCCGCCCCCCCTGCGGTGCCGAGGGCTTGTGCTGCACGCCCGACTCGGCCGCGTTCAGGTCCAGACTGCCGTCCTGGATGTTCTGGTAGATCTTCTTAGCAGCCTCCAGGAACGCATCCTCCACGTTCTCACCACTGAGGAGACGAGGAGGAGAGGAGGAGAGGAGGAGGAGGAGAGGAGAGGAGGAGAGTGGAGAGGAGAGGAGAGGAGAGGAGGAGAGTGGAGGGGAGGAGTGGAGAGAGGAGGGGAGGAGAGGAGAGGAGAGGAGGAGAGTGGAGGGGAGGAGTGGAGAGAGGAGGGGAGGGGAGGAGTGGAGAGGAGAGGAGGAGAGAGGAGGAGAGGAGGGGAGGAGAGGAGGGGAGGAGAGGAGTGGAGAGAGGAGGGGAGGGTCTTTAGCATCTCATAATCAACTTAGGCCAGGAGATTATAATATTAAATATGGAATCACACACACACAGGCTTCACTTACGTCTTGGCACTGGCTTCTAGGAAGAGTAAACCTGCAAGGAGACACATCAGGTCATGAGTAACCATAGCAACAGTAAACAGCAACCCACATACACCAACAGCCAATAATAATCAGAGGAGACAGAAGCCGGAACAAAAACAACCAATGAGAAGATCCGGGCGCTCAAAGAGCCTGGTGGGATCACTTTGGCCACAGGGAGATTGATGTGTCCAGGCTGGACTGAGTGTGTTAAGGGGGATTGGTGTGTTAAGGGAGATTGGTGTGTTAAGGGGGATTAGTGTGTCCAGGCTGGACTGAGTGTGTTCAGGGGGATTGGTGTGTTAAGGGGGATTGGTGTGTTAAGGGGGATTGGGGTGTCCAGGCTGGACTGAGTGTGTTAAGGGGGATTGGTGTGTCCAGGCTGGACTGAGTGTGTTAAGGGGGATTGGTGTGTTCAGCTGGACTGAGTGTGTTAAGGGGGATTGGTGTGTCCAGGCTGGACTGAGTGTGTTAAGGGAGATTGGTGTGTTAAGGGAGACTGGTGTGTCCAGGCTGGACTGAGTGTGTTAAGGGGGATTGGTGTGTCCAGGCTGGACTGAGTGTGTTAAGGGAGATTGGTGTGTTAAGGGGGATTGGTGTGTGCAGGCCGGACTCACCGTTCTCCTCGGCGAACTGCTTGGCCTCCTCGTACGTGACGTCCCTCTGTGCCTCCAGATCCGCTTTGTTCCCGATCAGGATGATGACCTGGACACAGAGACGTCAGACGTCAGACACACACACACACACACACACACACACACACAGATCAGGATGATGACCTGGACACAGGAGCAGTCCATCAGGACTCAGGACGGACACACACACACGGCAACAGCACAGGACACCCATGCACTACACTTAGAATGTTGGGAAACGCCTATGACTTTCCATCTGGACACTGGCTGTGTCTGAAACATCAGTACGCACGCTGGGCAGTGTGCATTTTCCGGAAGTTATGTCAGAATAGACTGTCCGAAAGTCAAGCGCTCTCACTAGTTGGGTACTTCATTTGGCGTGATTTCCAAGCGTGCATCGATGCATCTTTTTTGCCCTCAGGTATCCCATAATCCATTGCGCAGCGCAGGTCAAGCTCCACACGTCATGCAAATCGTCAACACACCCCCCTCCCCGAGTCAGGTGACGCCAACTAGTTTGTGCTGTCCAAATGTAGGTAGGGACGCATACTGAGGAGCAAGCTAACTAAGACGCTACTGGAAAGAAGGTACTATCCAGCGTGCACGCTTGACTTCTGGACACAGCCAAAATCAGGCTTTCTCCACGAAATGGCCGTTGCAGTGGACTTTAGGATTTGAGTTTAGTGGCAGCAGCCATGTTCATTGAGAGTCTACTAACATTTTCTTTCATATGCTGGTTTAATGGACTATCTGTGAAAGACAAAAAGAGCTTGAGCGACATCGTGAAGGTATGCTCAAAAATCACTGGCTCCCAGCTAAACAATCTCTGCTCTCTCTGGGAAACAAGGGTGATGCAGAAAGCAGAGAGGATAGTGTGCCAACCAAATCATGTATTAAGCCATGGTAAGACTGGTTATCATGCAGTCAGGTAGGTTTCATGTGCCAGTACGTAAAACCAATCGCTATGCAAATGTAATCGCTTATTACTTATTTATTTGTCTATTTATTATTATTTTTAACATTGCATACATTCTAGTGAATGCCAATGCACTTTCAAACTTTTAACCCCTTAATGGATGGGTTGGCTGTAAACTGAATTGCCCCTTGGGGATTAATAAAGTTTTCTGAATCTGAATCTGAATCTGAACATTAGGATTTGAGTTTAGTGGCAGCATGTTCCCTGAACATTAGGATTTGAGTTTAGTGGCAGCGGCCATGTTCCCTGATCACCGATAGCACAACGTTGACCTTTCAGTCCCTTTGATGGTTCACAGGCGTGTGGCTGTGTGTCCATGTCTCCATGGTTACTCACTGTGTTTGGGTTGGTGAGGTTTCGAGCATCAGTCAGCCAGCTGCTCAGGTGGTTATACGTGCTCCTCCTGCAGCAAAAACAAAACGTTCACGTTCACACACACACACACACACACACCCCCTGTTTCAGTGCCACTGTGAGTGAGTGAGTGAGTGAGGGACTGTGTGAGTGAGGGACTGTGTGTGTGTGTGTGTGTGTGAGTGAGTGTGAGAGTGTGAGAGTGTGTGTGAGTGAGTGAGTGTGTGAGTGTGAGTGAGTGAGTGAGTGAGTGAGTGAGTGAGTGAGTGAGTGAGTGAGTGAGTGAGTGAGTGAGTGAGTGAGTGAGTGAGTGAGTGAGTGAGTGAGTGTGTGTGTGAGTGAGTGAGTGAGTGAGTGAGTGAGTGAGTGTGTGAGTGAGTGAGTGAGTGAGTGAGTGAGTGAGTGAGTGAGTGAGTGAGTGAGTGAGTGAGTGAGTGAGTGAGTGTGTGTGTGTGAGGGACTGTGAGTGTGTGTGTGTGTGTGTACCTGGTGATGTCGTAGACCATCAGGGCTCCGGCGGCTCCTCGGTAGTAGCTGCGGGTGACGGCTCTGAAGCGCTCCTGGCCGGCCGTGTCCCAGATCTGCAACTTCACCTTCTGGCCGCTCACCTCCATGATGCGCGTGCCAAACTCCACACCGATGGTGTGGGGGCAGTCCGCCATGACTACGCAACAACAAACAAACAAACAAACAAACAAACAAACAAACAATGTCAACAAACAAACAAACAAACAGAACAGGTCATTATACGCACAGAGAGAGAGGGAGGGAGAGAAAAAGAGAGAGGGAGGGAGACAGAGAGAAGAGAAAGAGAGGACAGAGAGAAGAAAGAGGAGAGAAAGGTAGAGAGGGGGACAGAGAGAAGAGAAAGAGAGGATAGAGAGAAGAAAGAGGAGAGAAAGAGGTAGAGGGGGGGACAGAGAGAGGAGAAACGGAGGAGAGAGAAGGTCCTACTCACACTTTTTCTCTGTGAACTGATGGAGTAAGCAGGACTTGCCCACGCCCATATCCCCTGTGGAGAGAACACACACACACACACACACACACACACACACACACACACACACACACACACACACACACACACACACACACACACACACACACACACACACACACACACACACACACACACACACACACACACACACACACACACACACACACACACACACACACAAAATCAACAGAAGGTAATCAGCAAATATCAGCAAACGGCGTCCACGTGCAGCCCATAATACTTGTGTGCAGGACCATGACAACGGTGACAGAATCTGCCTCTTCATGAGTCATGGGAACACATGAGGGGAGGCTGCTTACCGATGATGATGTATTTAAAAATGTAGGAGTAGTTGTACGGGGCGGTCGTCATTTTGGATTCTGGAAGAAAAGGAACTGAATCTTAGAATTGCACTCCAGACATAATCAATTATTCAAACAACAGTACAGAACTACAGCATAAAGAAACATCAAGAAAACAAACAGAAACACTATTCTACTGTTGATCATGGTCACCACGCTTTGTGCAAAACACACACCGAGGGCACAAAGCATGACATGCCGGCAGCTTGCAGATGCTGGTGGTTTAGTCAACATGACGAGCAGCGTAAACGGAGCCGTTTCAGCCAAGTCCGTCCGTGGTTTCAGTTTCACACACGAGCACAGTCAGGATCGACCGCAACCAAAAGTGAAGGCTGTGATGGGCCGTGGCCATGTGGCAGTGTGGCCTTGTCTTGGCCTGCTGACTTACTGGAATCTTCTGCAAACCCATGAGTCCTCCTACTCAGGCCAGCCATACTGACAAGTGTTCACATCACTGCATTTAGTAAAATACTCACTAGGAACCAACAGTTCGCTGTCAATAACATTAAAGCCATTAAATTGATTTGTCATCAACACCACATATAGGCCTAGATGACAAGATAGCGACAGGCCGTCAGAGGAGGCAGGACTGAAAGAAACGTAATAGTAGTAAGAATAATAATATCACAAAATGTTCCCACTCATCTGTGGTATAAACGCATATAAATATTTGTGTAGTTCAAATCAACAGTTGTGTAGTTCAAATCAACTGTCTTGTAGGTTGCTTTGGACAGAAGTGTCTGGGAAATTAAAAATATATATATAAACAAACAGAAATAACTCCCTGCGCACAGTAAACACATCAAGTGCAGGATGCTCACTAGAACGGACGCTGAATGAAAACAAACACTGCACACTGCACTGGATGAGTTTTGTCGAGCTGAGCTGAGATATGAACAGGGAGAGCAGAGAACTTATTTATTTGTCTATTAATTATTATTTTTAACATTGCATACATTCTAGTGAATGCCAATGCACTTTCAAACTTTTAACCCCTTAATGGATGGGTTGGCTGTAAACTGAATTGCCCCTCGGGAATCTGAATCTGAAGAGCTGCTGCAGTCATAACACACGTCCATCAGTAGGAGTGCAGGAGTCAACACTGGGGTATCAGGGGCAGTTAGCTACATGCAGGAGTCAACACTGGGGTATCAGGCGCAGTTAGCTACATGCAGGAGTCAACACTGGGGTATCAGGGGCTGCTAGCTACATGCAGGAGTCAACACTGGGGTATCAGGGGCAGTTAGCTACACGCAGGAGTCAACACTGGGGTATCAGGGGCTGCTAGCTACATGCACCACAAGTTCAGCAACTGGGGCATTAGAGGGAGCACAGGATGGTGGCGAAACCAACCAAGGGGGTTTCCAAGCACCACACACTCTTAACAGAGCTACAGCCAAGCACCACACACTCTTAACAGAACTACAGCCATTCAACTGTCTGTAGGACTAATGAATGAATGTAGCGTCAATGTAAACGTGAGCTTGGTGTGCTGTTGCAGTCTAACAAACAATCAGGCATGTGTTCATGTAATGTACAGGTTTGTGTTTGTGATGTTAACGCAAGGGGAAGTGTTGCATACACACATTCACTTCTACCATCTATTCTTCCTGTGTAAATACTGACCTCAGCGAGCTCACAACTACACTCCTGAAATCATGACAAGGTGGCACCACATGAGCTAAAACAAGTCTTCTACAGAATGAGGCAGAATTCCACTGAAGTCAGCCCAGCGGAGAGAGGAAGTGGGCCACGAGCTGACTGTGCAGGCGGCGTGTGTGGCGGAGATGTGGAGGAGGCAGTCATGCCATATCAGGGGTTGCAAATGAGGAGAGCTTGTGCTCGTGAACGTGACAGGACCAGGCCTGAACCCCAGTCAGCACTGCAGGGGGAGTGACTGGGTAACTGCTTCTGTGTAGTCCCCCTGACTTCTGTGGGCTTATTCTCTGGATGCTTTGGGCCATCGGCCACTGAGATCTCTAGACATGATATCAATGGACACATGACAGGGGATCTCAAGCGCCAGTTGCAGTACCTATAATGCATGCTGTAACATTTCTGAACACACCACCATGTCTGCAGATACGAAGACAAGCATGTTTTGGACAGAAATGTCAGTTGATAAGAGTTACCTCCCCTCTAGTCTTCTTGCTGACTCAAATCACAATACAGCTCTGAGAATGACCAGCCCATGGGAAGAATCATGTATTTGAGCAGCGCGAAGATCATCATGTGCTTAAACGTTTCTGTAAATCCTCATTCAAAGCAACGCCTCAGACAAATGACAATGTGTCTGGTTCTGTTTTCGTTGAGCTCTACTGTAGCGTCAGGCCTGTAGATTCACGATTTGTTAGCTAGCCATGCAATAACCATCAGCTGACATAAAGAAATTAGGCTGTCGCAACATCTAACGGAACGACTAAATCTACATTTGTCTGAGCGAGGATATTTCAACTGTAGACACGGCGACAGCACTAAACAACATAGTAAACACTTGGCCTGTCTGTCTATTTCCTGGTCAGTTGCTGACTGACTGTCATTAGCTTGATAGCCATCAGGCTAGTTATAAACTTCAGAGGCCCGTGTGCTGCTAAGCAATATTCCCAGTCAATGTCAGTTTGTCTATTGAAATCCAGTACATAGTCGGATCTTGCCCTTAATACGTGAAATAAAAGATAAATCTCTCCGAACCGATGTTACTTCCCGTTTTGTTTTCTAGGCACTCTTGGTAACATTAGCTAGTGTGCGGTCCTCTGCAGTGCCAGCTAATGTTACCTACCTTGCCTGACACCTTTCTCCAATCTGTAGTTAGCAGTGCAAAAGTAATGACGTCCTGCGTGTGCCGAGTTAAGTTTGCTGATGAACGATGAGTTAATGTTTAATTGCTTGGATTTACACAGTTACGTCGTGCACTGATCACCACACCGTTTTACATTAATAAGGCCGACAGGGTTAGGCCATCAGCAAAGCTAACCGGGTCGTTATCTTGTCATGTCTGGTAACTTCACGTTATCAAACAGAGAAGGCCAGTGTCCATGCCATTAGGCATAGCCTCCCTGAATGTTGGCCATATGTCATTTACACGAATAGTGTATGATTAATAAACTGCTAACTTATATCCCGACTTATTGACTTTGTCATCGTGCCATCTAGCTGATAGCTAGCAATGCCAGCTCATTTAGCTAATGTTAGCATACTAGCTAGCTATCTAGCTAACTACGTTAAATGAGGAAAACACTCCAGCCTAAGAATCAATAAAGCTCCCGCATTTGCAGTAGGACTTCATAGGAGCTATACCCTTAATGTACAATATGACAATTTGTCAGACTTACCCTATTGCTAGGTAGGTGGGGAAAATAATGAAGCCGGCTCGGAGAATCAGCTGGGCAGATAGAAAACACCTATGCTAGATGCTGCCGTTGACATGCGCGTCACTTGTGCGCGTCCCCGCACAACTCCCTTCCGTTCAAAGCATCAGCTTGGCCAGCGCAGGCAAGCGCGTCCCCGCACAATGGCATCACTATTAACCCATCTCAACAGCGTTATTTAGAGCGGGTGCAATCACGGCTCAGAATTTCGCAACCCGAATACATTACAACGACTGTTTAAACAACAGTTTCAGCTCAACAAGATAGGCTTCAACTTGTGCTACCAACAACACCCTTTTAACCACTGTGCAAAAATGGGCTGCTGACATTTTAACAACTTCATTAGTTTTTTTTTTTTTTTTAATGAACCATTTTTATGCTTTTTTCCTAACTCAAATGGACAATTAAGCATTGTGCTGCATAAATCTGGACTTATTACAGGAGAGTTGGACCTTTTTGCTTTATCATCAAGCTTCCCTCTCAATCCCCGTCCTGACAAGTTGGCTGCACCCTCTCTCTGTCCGCCCTCACAGCACACATCGACTCCATAAAAGGTAGGTAGGTATTCAGATAAAAGCCATGGAAAGCTTCCATATCCTAGCCTACATACCACGTCAGTGGGTTATTCTTAAAGAAATGTGGAGCAATAGGCTAAGTCCAAACACCACTCATGGTAGTTAAGCAATGACTTAAGCAATGACTGCTTCATCATTAAACGTTGTAAGATGTTTGCGCCGATTGTTTAGTAGCCTACTCATGTCTTCATAATATGCTGGTATTTTCCATGTTGTGGTTTTCTCTGATAGGGGGCGGAGACGCGGACAGGTAGGCATTAAAGCAGGAAGCTACCTGGTGCATTAGGGAGTCACCTCTCAAACTCTTCTGTGGAGCTATCATTTGATCTCTCGCCTCTCACCAACCACTCTCCAAAGAAGCTTTCCGACAGATTGCCAGATAAGGTAGGTTATTTGATGCGATACCAACTTTCACGCTTTGACACTTTATTTTGTCAACATAATAAGAAGTTGCAGTTACCTATGGAAAATGTCTTTGCTCGAGATGTGATAACAGAACTTGCCTTACCGTTGATGGATTTAAATACGAGTCTAATGTGTTCAATGAGTAGCCTAGTTGACAACAATATAATCTCTGCAAAAGTGCAATTATCAGTCCAAGAAAAGTGACTGTAGGTCGGGCTACAATATATTTAGCCTCTTTCTTTCTTTCTCTCAAAGTAGGTTACGTATGTGTGTTTTTTTAAATTAGGCCTATTATTTGTTTTCAAAAACAGTTTAAGCTATCGTTCAAATCCCCAACTCATGCCACATCCCTACAATTTTGCAAACACCCATACGACACATAGCCTAGACTAGCCTACAGTATATGAAAATGAGAAATGGCAAGCTTGAGTAATTAAAAGGGTGTGTGTGTGGGTGGGAGAGGGTGTCGGCTCAGGTTCTCGTCTCCTCTCTTCCCTTCCCCCTCTCTCCTCTCTGTCAGGAGGGAGGTGCGGTGGGATCCACCCAGTGTGAGCCACACTGCAGCACACACAATAGACTGGCAGCCTGAGGGCAAGCTGGGACAAATGTCAGCCAGCCAGTGGATCAGATGAGCTGATGGGCTGATGGGCCGATGGGCAGGATAGCACAGCCAGCTCTACTTCCTCCAGCTCTGTTACAGACTAGTCACGCGTCCTGCGTCCGGCTGGATAACGCATTTTGTTCGGTCCACACGCGCAGTTGGCCTGTAGCCAGACTGAAAGCTGTGACGAAAGGCAAAATCTTGGGATGTGCAGCATCTACTGTTTATGACATACTTCTGGAGATAGAGAGCATGTTTCTGCTTGCGTATGTGTGTGTGTGGGTGGGTGGTGGATGTGTGTGTGTAGGAGTGAGGAGATTTGTGCACGTCAAATGTAAAGCTCTGACAGGCCGAAATGAAATCATGTGATATACATAACATCCACAGCGTGTGTGTGTGTGTGTGTGTGTGTGTGTGTGTGTATGTCTGTGTGTGTGTGTGTGCGTGTGTGCGTGTGTGCGTGTGTGCGTGTGTGCGTGTGTGCGTGTGTGCGTGTGTGCGTGTGTGCGTGCGTGCGTGTGTGCGTGTGTGCGTGCGTGCGTGCGTGCGTGCGTGCGTGCGTGCGTGCGTGCGTGCATTCTGTGATTGTGTGTGTGTGTGTGTGTGTATCTCCCGGTCTCCAGATTCAGTCATGGTGTACCACCCTGAGTTTGAGCGGGCGGGGCAGGAGTCGGGTCTGCAGGTGTGGCGCATCGAGAAGATGGACCTGGCACCTGTGCCCGCGCACCTGAGCGGAACCTTCTTCTCCGGCGACGCCTACCTCGTCCTCAACACCATCAAGCAGCGCTCGGGGCACCTGCAGTACGACCTGCACTTCTGGCAGGGTCAGGCCAAAGCCTACGCTTTCACAGTCATTTTCTCATACATCATGGAATAAGCCTAGTCGGCTAAAAGTCTATGTTGGATTAAGCCTAGTCTATAAATCTATTTTAACATGGATTAAGCCTAGTCTAAAAGTCTATTTTAACATGGATTAAGCCTATACTAAAAGTCTATTTTAACATGGTTTAATCCTAGTCTAAAAGTCTATTTTAACACAGACTAGGCCTAGTCTAAGCCTTGACTAAAGGCCTTTTTCAACTGAGGATTTAGTTCTTTTGTCTAGTATTAGGCTTGATCTCCATATGTGGGACTGACTCAGTGTGGTTCGTTGCTTATACATGGCTCCACTGGGACATGTTGTTGCATCCTCTGTAAACCAATAAGAGCAGGCCCCCGTAGTCTCTGGGCGATGTCCACGTCAGTAACTGTGTCTGAATCCCTTTCTGCATGACTGCTCAGGTACCGACTGCACAGGGGACGAGAGTGGGGCGGCGGCCATCTTTACTATTCAGATGGACGATTACCTCGGGGGGAAACCCATCCAGTACCGCGAGGTCCAGGGCTACGAGTCCAAAACCTTCGTGGGCTACTTCAAATCTGGCCTCAAGTACAGGGTAGGCCTCCTCTCACACCAAGTGCACATGGTTCCTCTCCTAATAGGAGTAACCAATTTAATGATTGGTAACCATTGGCCTATTCTGGTAACCATCCGTTAACTTTCTAGCAGAAGTCAACGGGGAAGTTCTCTGATGTCTGCTGTCTTTAGTGGCCAGCTAACAGAGGCTCTCTCTTGTATGGCCATTTCATTGGTTGATCAGTCGATTCTTGTGCCCAATGGTAGAAAGGGGGCGTGGCCTCAGGCTTCCGGATGGTGGACGAGGAAGAGGTGAAGCGTGTGCTGCATGTGAGGGGTCGTCGCGTCGTCAGGGCAACGGAAGTGCCCGTCAGCTGGGACAGTTTCAACCAGGGAGACTGCTTCATCCTGGACCTGGGAGATGTGAGGACTCAAACACACACACACACATACATACACACACACACACACACACACACACACACACACTGCACACATTATCATGAATGTGATTCATCCATAATTATATGAAGCATATAGTTAGTATTCATCTTCTGTCCAGGCAGAGCTGACCCAGGCTATCAGTGATGTCTGATGATCTAGTCACATAATCAATACATCAAAACATCAACAACATTAGAGGATTATTTCAGTGTTATATCTACCAGTGGCGTTTGATTTGAGTCTATCCATATGAGCAGGAGATCTACCAGTGGTGTCTGATTTGAGTCTATCCATTTGAGCAGGAGATCTACCAGTGGTGTCTGATTTGAGTCTATCCATTTGAGCAGGAGATCTACCAGTGGTGTCTGATTTGAGTCTATCCATTTGAGCAGGAGATCTACCAGTGGTGTCTGATTTGAGTCTATCCATTTGAGCAGGAGATCTACCAGTGGTGTCTGATTTGAGTCTATCCATTTGAGCAGGAGATCTACCAGTGGTGTCTGATTTGAGTCTATCCATTTGAGCAGGAGATCTACCAGTGGTGTCTGATTTGAGTCTATCCATTTGAGCAGGAGATCTACCAGTGGTGTCTGATTTGAGTCTATCCATTTGAGCAGGAGATCTACCAGTGGTGTCTGATTTGAGTCTATCCATTTGAGCAGGAGATCTACCAGTGGTGTGGCTCCAAGAGTAACCGCTTCGAGAGGCTGAAGGCCACAAAGGTCTCCAAGGGTATCCGTGACAACGAGCGCTGTGGACGGGCAAAGCTGCACATCTGTGAGGAAGGATCAGAGAGCGACAAGATGCTGGAGGTGAGACACACACACACACACACATGCACAGTTGCACGCACACACACACACACACACACACACACACACACACACACACATAAACACATACAACCACACATTCCTGCAAGTTCTACTCTCTCACACACACTTACAGTAACCAACTAACAAACACCACACCTATCAGAATAATTCAGACACCTACAAGAAGAATGCAGACATCCACACCACTTAATAAAACCATACACACACACACACACACACATACACACCACACACACACCACACACCACACACACACACACAGCACTTGTGGAAATCATGCAAGCACACCTGTGGTAATCATGTAAGCAGGTAAACACCTCACCTCTCAGTCACACACATATAAACACCACACATTCCATACTTGCTGAAAACGCTGGCGAAAAGACACTGTGGTACACCTGTATGAGTCACACACGCACACACACACTTATACAATGTATGTGTTTGTACCACACCTCCACCCACAATGCTGACACACACACACACACACACACTCACACACACACACACACACACACTCACAGGTACATTTATTTTGGCCCCAGGCTGCATTGTGAAATCTTCTCCTGCTGCCATGTCGTTCCTCTCCTTTCAGATTCTGGGAGACAAGCCGGATTTACCGGAAACACACTCTGAGGATGAGAAAACAGACGTGTCCAACAGGAAGATGGCCAAACTCTACAAGGTTTGCTTGTTTTTTGTTCTCTTATCAAAGCGTTGACAAGAGAGTTATTGATAGAGCTGATGCAATGCCCCAGAGCCCGTCCATAAAGAGCCCGTCTTTAAATATGTTTAAAGCTTCAGCTGTTAAATATGTTTAAAGCTTCAGCTGTTAAATATGTTTAAAGCTTAAGCTGTTGAATATGTTTAATGCTTTAGTTGTTAGATATGTTTAAAGCTTCAGCTGTTAAATATGTTTAAAGCTTCAGTTGTTAAATATGTTTAATGCTTCAGTTGTTAAATATGTCTAAAGCTTCAGTTGTTAAATATGTTTAATGCTTCAGTTGTTAAATATGTTTAAAGGAATAGTTCGGAATTTTGGGCATAGGGCCTCATTTTTAACTTGGCCAGTGTGATATAGGTCGGTGGAGACCGTTTTCAGCACATTTCATCCGGTCTTTCAGGGTACAGAGTTTGCCGGTGTTAAGCTAGCACAATGCAACGGTAAAATCAAGCCTGACTCAGTCTTACCCACTCACAGTCTAAACTTAGTCTTAACTTAGTCTTAACTTAACCTAACTTAACTTAGTCACAGTCACCCACTCCACAGAATACCGAGACAAATAACTTATAACGTCAGACTATCGATGTACATGTCTGTGTTGATAGAATAATGTTAGCAATAAAACTATTCCCTTAATGCGTCGGCGTCCTGATCATGCCGCAGGTATCGGATGCCAGTGGGGACATGTCCGTGTCCCTGGTGTCGGGAGAGAACCCGTTCTCCCAGAGCGACCTCCAGCCCTCCGACTGCTTCATCCTGGACCACGGCTCCAACGGCAAGATCTTCGTCTGGAAAGGTCAGCTGGGGTCACACTCACCTCTTGTTTCTCCTATGAAGTCACACACCTCAGGGTAGTCTATGGAGATGACCTTTAACCTACTGTATGAAGTCACACACCTCAGGGTAGTCTATGGAGATGACCTTTAACCTACTGTACGAAGTCACACACCTCAGGGTAGTCTGTGGAGATGACCTTTAACCTATGAAGTCACACACCTCAGGGTAGTCTATGGAGATGACCTTTAACCTCACATTGTTAACGCCAAGTGCATTGACTTCAGCAAAGAGGGATGCTGAGAAGACGTTTGTAAAAGGGGTTTTCGTTCAGGTGTGATACAGGGGTAGTATTGCAAGTATTTTCACAGTATTACAAAGTATTACAGGGGCAGTATTGAAGTATTGAAAATACTTTACAGTAGCTTGCCTGGCCCTTGTGCCTGAATGCAGCATGCAGTAAGCCAGTAGGCCTGGCGTGTGTCCCAGATGTAGACAAGTGACTTGCACAGAGCAGAGACTTGGTGAGCAACTCGGGTGCCCAGTGACTGCAGCACACACACACAGCATGGTGAGATGTGACTGCAGCACACACACACAGCATGGTGAGATGTGACTGCAGCACACACACACAGCATGGTGCCCAGTGACTGCAGCACACACACACAGCATGGTGAGATGTGACTGCAGCACACACACACAGCATGGTGAGATGTGACTGCAGCACACACACACACACAGCATGGTGAGATGTGACTGCACCACACACACACACACAGCATGGTGACCTGTGACTGCAGCACACACACACACACAGCATGGTGACCTGTGACTGCAGCACACACACACACAGCATGGTGAGATGTGACTGCACCAGACACACACACACAGCATGGTGAGATGTGACTGCAGCAAACACACACAGCATGGTGAGATGTGACTGCATCAAACACACACAGCATGGTGAGATGTGACTGCATCAAACACACACAGCATGGTGAGATGTGACTGCATCAAACACACACAGCATGGTGAGATGTGACTGCAGCACACACACAGCATGGTGAGATGTGACTGCAGCACACACACACACACAGCATGGTGAGATGTGACTGCAGCACACACACACACACACACAGCATGGTGAGATGTGACTGCAGCACACACACACAGCATGGTGAGATGTGACTGCAGCAAACACACACAGCATGGTGAGATGTGACTGCAGCACACACACACAGCATGGTGACCAGTGACTGCATCAAACACACACAGCATGGTGAGATGTGACTGCAGCACACACACACACACAGCATGGTGAGATGTGACTGCAGCACACACACACAGCATGGTGAGATGTGACTGCAGCAAACACACACAGCATGGTGAGATGTGACTGCAGCACACACACACAGCATGGTGACCAGTGACTGCATCAAACACACACAGCATGGTGAGATGTGACTGCAGCACACACACACAGCATGGTGACCAGTGACTGCATCAAACACACACAGCATGGTGAGATGTGACTGCATCAAACACACACAGCATGGTGAGATGTGACTGCAGCACACACACACACACAGCATGGTGAGATGTGACTGCAGCACACACACACAGCATGGTGAGATGTGACTGCAGCAAACACACACAGCATGGTGACCAGTGACTGCATCAAACACACACAGCATGGTGAGATGTGACTGCAGCACACACACAGCATGGTGACCAGTGACTGCATCAAACACACACAGCATGGTGAGATGTGACTGCATCAAACACACACAGCATGGTGACCAGTGACTGCAGCAAACACACACAGCATGGTGAGATGTGACTGCAGCACACACACACAGCATGGTGACCTGTGACTGCAGCAAACACACACAGCATGGTGACCTGTGACTGCAGCACACACACACACACAGCATGGTGAGATGTGACTGCACCACACACACACACACAGCATGGTGAGATGTGACTGCATCAAACGCACACAGCATGGCGTGATGTGACTGCAGCACACACACACACACAGCATGGTGAGATGTGACTGCAGCACACACACACACACACAGCATGGTGACCTGTGCTTGCACTCTTCAGGAACCATCATGGGTCAAACTGGAGGCAGCAAAGTGTCTGGAATCATCCAGATCCAGCCAGAATGGGCCAGATTTGGTTAAATCTGCCGTGTTTTAGTTCCTTAAAAGAGGCTTGGGTTTTGATCGAGTGCAAGCTGGCCACTGTTTTTGTAATCCTAGAGTTCTAGTCTCTCAGCTGAGCCACACAGGTGAATACTCAAGTGGGAGAGGAACTCGGTGGCAAAGGGAAGTCACCACTGAAGAGTTAGAGGAACATCACACACAATCACTTCTGCCCTCGTGTCATGTGATCTGATCATGTGTTTGTCTCCACGGTAACAGGGAAGGACGCCAACCAGGAAGAGCGGCACGCCACCCTGGCGGCGGCGGAGCAGTTCATCAGCAAGATGGGGTACCCGCGGCACACGCAGGTGCAGATCCTCCCGCAGCACGGCGAGACGCCGCTCTTCAAGCAGTTCTTCAAGGTGTGGCGCGACGTGGACGCCACCCAGGGCATGGGCGAGGCCTATGTGTCCAATAAGATCGCCAAGATCCCCAAGGTTCCGTTCGACGCCTCCACCCTCCACGAGTCCGCCGCCATGGCAGCGCAGTACGGCATCATGGACGACGGCAGTGGAGACAAACAGGTGTGTGTGAGTTTGAGAATCTGAATGATGTGTGTGTGAGTTTGAGAATCTGAATGTGTGTGTGTGTGTGTGTGTGTGTGTGTGTGTGTGTGTGTGTGTGTGTGTGTGTGTGTGTGTGTGTGTGTGTGTGTGTGTGTGTGTGTGTGTGTGTGTGTGTGTGTGTGTGTGTGTGTGTGTGTGTGTGTGTGTGTGTGTGTGTGTGTGTGTGTGTGTGTGTGTGTGAATCTAAATTATGTTTTGCAGAGCTGGACGAGCTGTATGTGTGAGTGTGAGAATCTAACTGATGTATTTGCTGAGCTGTCTGGATAACCGCACCGTTCTTCTCTAAGATCTGGCGCATTGAGGGGTCAGACAAGGTGCCGGTGGACCCGTCCTCCTACGGTCAGTTCTACGGCGGGGACAGCTACCTCATCCAGTACAGCTACCGCCACGGCGGGCGCCAGGGTCAGATCATCTACATCTGGTGAGTCTGAGGGGCCACTGGGGAGGTGAGGGCAGGAGAACCGGCAGACCACGTCTACACCCACGCTATTAAATATTCATTTAATAACTAATACGATCGCCGCCCTCACACATGTCTACATCCATGTTATTAAATATTCATAACTAACACGATCGCCATCCTCACATACGTCTTGTGCAGAGAGGCTGAGAGAGAAGAGGCTTACATGAAACAAACACTTTTGGTTATGTTTAATGGTTATTGTTATTTAGCAGACACCTTTGTCCAAAGCGAATCTTTGTCTTAGTATCTATGGAAACGTTAGCTTTGGACAAACCACAGATACAGAGGTAAACATGCTGAAGCTACAGAGACAAATATGTTTCCATAGATAGTAAGAGACCAAAAGATTAGCAGAAATAGTATGTTTGCACTGACTGAGGAACGGACATGTTTGCTGGTCTTATTTAGTCTATGTTCCAAAAGGAAGACGACACATTTTCTGACACACACACAACCATGTGAGACAGACAGATGAGTGGTGGAGGCGTTAGTGGGGGGGGTGGGGTGGGGGGGGGGTGCAAACAGATGTCTTCATGAGGATTGCGTTACCTGAGGGTCCTGTTACATAAACGCTGTTTGCAGCCTCGCCTCAGGTGAGCACGAGAGGCCCAGGGCGGGGATCAAGGTGTGGACATACCTCACACATGACATCACCAGCACAGACCTGACCACGCCCTCTGGGGTTCAGAACTAAACAAAACACCAACAAATGAAAACAAACACAACACAAACAAACTAAACTAAACAAGCACAAACTTCACTAAGTGAAAACAATCGAAAACAAACACAAAATTGTATCCACAGCACAGAGATGATAACTGGGTTTGCCAATTGCGTAAATGATCTGGAGAGAGAAACCAAGTAAAGAGAATGAGAGAGCAGAATGAGAGAGCAGAATGAGAGAGCAGAATGAGAGAGCAGAATGAGAGAGCAGAATGAGAGAGCAGAATGAGAGAGCAGAATGAGAGAGCAGAATGAGGGAGCAGAATGAGAGAGCAGAAGGAGAGAGCAGAATGAGAGAGCAGAATGAGAGAGCAGAATGAGAGAGCAGAATGAGGGAGCAGAATGAGGGAGCAGAATGAGGGAGCAGAATGAGGGAGCAGAATGAGGGGTGCTTTGTGTATTCACAAACTCCGATGTGACCAAGGACGCTGCAAAGGGAATGAGACCTGATCAAGTGCTGGTGGTGTGGTGTCCTCAGGCAAGGGGATGACTCCGGCCAGGATGAGAAGGGCACGGCGGCCATCTTGGCCACACAGCTGGACGATGAGCTAGGAGGAGCAGCTGTGCAGGTAAGCTCCTCCAATCAGATTAGTCTGCTCAAATAACTCATGTGTCCTGTTTCAAGTGGATTGTTTGGGCAGCCTGCTGTGATCAAATTACATACCACACATCCTGTTATGATTGTGTGTGTGTGTTTGTTTATGTGTCTATTTATGTGTATGTGCGTGTGTGTGTGTGTGTGTGTGTGTGTGTGTGTTTGTTTATGTGTCTATTTTTGTATGTATCTATTTGTGTGTGTGTGTGTGTGTGTGTGTGTGTGTGTGTGTGTGTGTGTGTGTGTGTGTGTGTGTGTGTGTGTGTGTGTGTGTGTGTGTGTGTGTGTGTGTGGTTGTGTGTGTGTGTGTGTGTTGTAGGTGAGGGTGATTCAGGGGAAGGAGCCGGCCCAGCTGATGAGCCTGTTTGGGGGGAAGCCGATGGTGGTGCACCGGGGTGGGACCTCCAGGAGTGGGGGCCAGAGCCAGAGTGCAGACACACGCCTCTTCCAAGTCAGGGCCAACTCAGCCGGGAACACCCGCGCAGTGGAGGTGAGACTCCCAGCCTGCGGGGCGGCGATAAAGGGCAGCTAGATGAGGGTGTGTCAGCTAGTGCTGAAGGAAAACCCACAGACATGCTGAATAATGCTGAAGTTTCATCTTCAATATGAACGATTATATTTACATGATCAAATATTGCTTTTGAAAATAATGATATCAGTGTACCATTAGGTCATTTTTGCTTTGTTTCCCCAGGCGTGTTGTTGATAAATATGATCAATAAAAACTATTTGTGCCGTTGTGAAAGCATCATGACTTCACAGCATTGTTCACTGTGCATGTGCTGTACCGTTTACAGTGTACTTACAACACTTTTGCACAGAACTACCTTATCTCCCCCATTCTCTCATCTCTCTGCCTGTTTGTTTGTTTGTTTGTTTGTTTGTTTGTGTGTTGCTAGGTGGAGGCGGTGGCATCCAACCTGAACTCCAACGACGCCTTCGTCCTGCTGAGTCCCTCCTCCTCCGTGCTGTGGGCGGGGCATGGCAGCTGTGATGTGGAAAAGGGTGGAGCTACACAGCTCGGCGAGATTCTAGGGGTGGAGCTTTCTGAGGTCACTGAGGGAAGCGAAGGAGGTACGTTAACCTCAAAATCCTTCACACACCTACACACACAACAAGCCCTCTACACACACCTACAAGCACCATGCCTACCTACAACACACACCTACACACCTTTTTCAAGAGCTATTTTGTGTGGAAGTAAGGCCTAATACAATGGTGACTGTCTTATGGGTGACTGTCTTATATTGTATACATACGGGGCTGTGGTAGTGGTAGTGTAGTGGTTAAGTACATGTGATATAGTTGACATATGTCAGTCACTTTGGACAGCAGTGTAATGCAAACACTCTAAATAAATGTAAACACTATCAATAAAGCTCTAACTGGACAGCAGTAATGTAAACGCTATCAATAAAGCTCTAACTGGACAGCAGTAATGTAAACACTATCAATAAAGCTCTAACTGGACAGCAGTAATGTAAACACTGTAGATAAAGCTCTAACTGGACAGCAGTAATGTAAACACTGTAGATAAAGCTCTAACTGGACAGCAGTAATGTAAACACTGTCAATAAAGCTCTAACTGGACAGCAGTAATGTAAACACTGTAGATAAAGCTCTAACTGGACAGCAGTAATGTAAACACTGTAGATAAAGCTCTAACTGGACAGCAGTAATGTAAACACTATCCATAAAGCTCTAACTGGACAGCAGTAATGTAAACACTGTAGATAAAGCTCTAACTGGACAGCAGTAATGTAAACACTGTAGATAAAGCTCTAACTAGACAGCAGTAATGTAAACACTATCAATAAAGCTCTAACTGGACAGCAGTAATGTAAACACTATCAATAAAGCTCTAACTGGACAGCAGTAATGTAAACACTGTAGATAAAGCTCTAACTAGACAGCAGTAATGTAAACACTGTAGATAAAGCTCTAACTGGACAGCAGTAATGTAAACACTATCCATAAAGCTCTAACTAGACAGCAGTAATGTAAACACTATCAATAAAGCTCTAACTGGACAGCAGTAATGTAAACACTGTAGATAAAGCTCTAACTGGACAGCAGTAATGTAAACACTATCCATAAAGCTCTAACTGGACAGCAGTAATGTAAACACTGTAGATAAAGCTCTAACTGGACAGCAGTAATGTAAACACTGTCAATAAAGCTCTAACTGGACAGCAGTAATGTAAACACTATCAATAAAGCTCTAACTGGACAGCAGTAATGTAAACACTATCAATAAAGCTCTAACTGGACAGCACTAATGTAAACACTATCAATAAAGCTGTACTTCTGCCAACAGATGACTTCTGGGATGCTCTCGGAGGGAAGGCGGAGTATCGCACATCATCCAGGCTGAAGAACAAGATGGACGCGCATCCTCCACGACTCTTCGCCTGCTCCAACAAAACCGGAACGTTCATGGTGAGTCACCGGACAGAACCACTAACATTGCCCACTAACAACATGTGTAGACACCTAGAGCAAGTAGCTGATGAGGTCTGGCGCTGTTTTGAGTAATGTTAGTGGCTTAAAAATGTGAATTTGAAAGCGTATGGCTGTAAGCCCTATGCTAACCCACTGTTTGCTATTTTGGGCTGGAGCTCTTGCCCGTGCTAGCTCGGTACTGCGTGATCAATGAAAAATGCTTCTTCCTTGGCTTAATTGATGTATTTTCATTCAGAAAAACACAGTTTTTTCAATTTCCGCCAAACTTACGCTTTAATTTGGCTACAATAAGGATGTGCAGTGCACGATCCTTGTTGTGTTTGTAACCCGTGTATTGTGTTCCTCTTTAGATTGAGGAGGTCCCTGGTGAGATGACTCAGGAGGACCTGGCCCCAGATGATGTGATGATCCTGGACACCTGGGATGAGGTACACTAGCTGTAGGGTGGACACTTGACCTTTGGAGTGTGTTTGCTGATACATGCTGCTGTGTGTGTGTGTGTGTGTGTGTGTGTGTGTTCTGATATATGCTGCTGTGTGTGTGTGTGTGTGTGTGTGTGTGTGTGTGTGTGTGTGTGTGTGTGTGTGTGTGTGTGTGTGTGTGTGTGTGTGTGTGTTCTGATATATGCTGCTGTGTGTGTGTGTGTGTGTGTGTGTGTGTGTGTTCTGAAATATGCTGCTGTGTGTGTGAAGGTGTTTGTTTGGATCGGGAATGAGGCCAACGAGGAGGAGAAGAAGGAGGCCATGAAGTCTGGTGAGAAACATAAAGTCTCATCTCTTTAAAATATCACACACACACATACACACACACACACACACACACACAGCTATGCAAACCTACCTGCTGCGCTCCATTCAGTGGCAGCAATCATTCAGTCCTATTTGAAGAGGGCCATAAAAAGAGGAATGGTCTTTACAGTGTAAGGCTCCACAAAAACACAAACACAAAAGAGAAAATACTCTAATTTCACATTTTGGAGACTAGTATTGCACAGACCTTGATGAAGGTTTATAATGTTACTTTGTCTTACACCAGAAGAGCTGTTTAGGGCCCGAGCACCGAGGTGCGGCCACTGAAGCAGCGGCTGCACCGGAGGTGCAAGGGCCTGTTGTTTTTGCTCAGATTATTCTTTGCGACGTTTTGCCTTTTTTCACCAACTTGGCATGCTCTAAAACTCAGAAATTTGGCAGCTATTTGTGGAATTGGTAACGTTACTCAGCGACAGAGCTCTGGCCTAGGGCGTGGCTCAGGGACTCTATAGCGCCACCTGGCTCTGGCCTAGGGTGTGGCTCAGCGGCTACGCTTGCGGCTATATTTGTTGTTGTTTTTGTGGATGCCTGCACACTTGCACTGTGTAATGAGTCTCCTTGCTGCTTGCTCCTCCTCACAGCGTCGCAGTACATCGAGACCGACCCCTCCAACAGGGACCCGCGCACGCCCGTGGTAAAGGTCAAGCAGAGCTTCGAGCCGCCCACCTTCACTGGATGGTTCCTGGGTTGGGACTTTGAGTACTGGAGCACTGACCCACTCGAGCGAGCCATGGCTGACCTGTAGACTATGTGACCCCAGTGACCTTGACCCTGACCCCGACCTCAGTTGACTCGGAATCGGACACAGCCCACATCTGCTGCGATTCTGTGCCGGATGTGCGGCGGGTCTGGCTCAAGGTCAACTGCCGTCTGGGACTGGGCCCGCGCAGCACAGGGTGTGAACAGGGCTGTGTGTGTGTGTGTGTGTGTGTGTGTGTGTGTGTGTCTCATAAGGGTGTATTCAGGAGTGTATTTCAGGAGAAGTGTCCCAACAGGTCAAACCAGAGCTTTAGACAAACTTACCACAGCATTAGCCTTAAGTAAGTATCGCCCAGTAGAGCACACAACAGTCACACCTGTACGCAGGTAACATCCTGTGCACACACATATCCTAGTCATAACCTCCACAGCAATACAGCAAAAACAGTTGTGCCTAAAGCCTTTAGCAGTAAACTCTTCATACACATGTTACAAATGTACACTCACTCTGCCTTTCTTGTAGTCAAATCTTCTGTTACTTGTGCAGTGAATGCCCACACATCCTGTTACAGATACACTGCATCCTGTTACAGATACACTGCAGCCTCTTAGCAGCACATCGGCCTGTCTCTTTGCCTTAACCACTGCTCACTCTGTCGTGAAGATTTGTTATAAGCAAAACTACAAAGTTAAATCTCAGCTGCAGTTATGAACTGAGTGGTTGATGTCAAACATCTCTGCATTAAAATGCTTCTTCTGGTAGCCTGTGTCTCTCTCTCTCTTAATAATCCTGGGTGTGTTTTAGGGCAGTACTTAAGTAGTATTTTAGGACAGTTAGTAAGGGCCACCAAGGAGTGACAGGGATTCCATCTGGTGCTCTAGGCCTACTGTACTTTGTACAGGGACAGAGAATGTGTTGGTAATGTCAGCCATTGGTTGGTGATCAATTGGGTCAGTGATCCTGCAAACAGAGTCACAATGCAGGAATGTCTATGAATGCATGCCATACTGCACCCACACTATACATCAACCATATAACCCACTATACATCAACATACAGCACCCACTATACATCAACCAACTAACCCACTATACATCAGCCATACTGCACCCACTATACATCAACCAACTAACCCACTATACATCAACCATACAGTACCCACTATACATCAACCAGCTGACCCCCTATACATCAACCAACTAACCCACTATACATCAACCAACTAACCCACTATACATCAACCAGCTGACCCCCTATACATCAACCAACTAACCCACTATACATCAGCCATACAGCACCCACTACCAACCAACTAATCCACTATACATCAACCAACTAACCCACTATACATCAACCATACTGCACCCACTATACATCAACCATATAACCCACTATACATCAGCCATACAGCACCCACTATACATCAACCAACTAACCCACTACCAACCAACTAACCCACTATACATCAACCATACTGCACCCACTATACATCAACCAAGTAACCCACTATACATCAACCAACTAACCCACTATACATCAACCAACTAACCCACTATACATCAACTATATAACCCACTATACATCAACCAACTAACCCACTATACATCAACCATACTGCACCCACTATACATCAACCATACAGCACCCACTAAACATCAACCAACTAACCCACTATACATCAACCATATAACCCACTATACATCAACCATATAACCCACTATACATCAACCAACTAACCCACTATACATCAACCATACAGCACCCACTAAACATCAACCAACTAACCCACTATACATCAACCATATAACCCACTATACATCAACCATACAGCACCCACTATACATCAGCCATACAGCACCCACTACCAACCAACTAACCCACTATACATCAGCCAACTAACCCACTATACATCAACCAACTAACCCACTATACACCAACCAACTAACCCACTAAACATCAAACTAACCCACTATACATCAACCATACAGTACCCACTATACATCAACCAACTAACCCACTATACATCAACCAACTAACCCACTATACATCAACCATACAGTACCCACTATACATCAACCATATAACCCACTATACACCAGCCATACAGCACCCACTATACATCAACCATATAACCCACTATACATCAACCAACTAACCTACTATACATCAACCAACTAACCCACTATACATCAACCATATAACCCACTATACATCAACCATATAACCCACTATACATCAACCATATAGCACCCACTATACTGTACATCAGCCATATAACCCAAACCCTTTCTGGCGCAGCTCCCTACACTGCCATCTACTGGTCCAGAGTTGCAGCGCACAGTGTGCCAAAACAGAGCATTTTTATTGACTACTGGTGGTGAACCGTACTTTGTTAAATGTTGAATTGTGACCTCCTCTGGAGCCCCTGAAGTACCACAAGGTGGCATGTATTTCATCATGTGTGCACATGTTCCTCTTTTTGTATCCCATACAAAAAACAACGGCAATCTCTCCAAGTCTTAAAACTTCAGTTTTGTGAGAGTGCTTGTTTTGGGAGGCATTCCTTGCTGTAGTCCAGGACTGCAATATTCTAGAATGGAATCACTGCAGTGGAACCACACAAATGACCCGGCTGTCCCCTGCAGTGGAACCACACAAATGACCCGGCTGTCCCCTGCAAAAATGAAATGGAAACGCTGCATTGTGCTGCACTATAACGGCAGTTTTCTGCATTTGTCCTGTAGGGGATTAATAAACTGTGATAGATTCATTAAGGGATTAATAAACTGTGATAGATTCATTAAGGGATTAATAAACTGTGATAGATTCATTACTTCCTGATTTTTACTTACCTGACTATCATAACAAGCCTAAAACTGGCCATGACCTCAACACCGGAGGTGATGAAACTGATTACAGTAAATGAAAATGTATAATGTGTTCCTTCACTAGTAATTCATGAACAATAACAACAATGCTCAAAAGACACTGGATTAAATAATAGAATAGAATAGAATACATACTTTTTTGATCCCGTGAGAGAAATTTGTTTCTCTGCATTTAACCGAATTAGTAAATACACACAGCACACACACAGTGAGGTGAATCACACTCTAACCCAGAGCAGTGAGCTGCCTGCCAAACCAGCGGCGCTCGGGGAGCAGTGAGGGGTTAGGTGCCTTGCTCAAGGGCACTTCAGCCGTGGTGGACTGATCGGGGATCGAACCGGCAACCCTCCGGTTAGCCCAAAGCCCTAACCAGTACACCACGGCTGCCCGCGAAAGCAAATAGATTTTTTGTACCTTAAAATAATGTTTCCAAAATCATTTCAGCAGTTCATCAACTCGTAACAGGGTGAACGGCACTTCTGCTTTCACTTTGCGCCCCTCTATCGGCTATAACCGCACTATGTAACTTTACGAGGTGGGGTAGTGTATCTGTAGTTCGATTAAATGAGACCTCAAAAACTACAAATTTGACTTGCTTCGATGTCGCAATACATCATACTTTCATAAAATCATGCAACATATTCTACCTTGTCTGTTGTTTGCTGGATAAAGAAATAGCGTGTGTGCGACAGAGGAAAAGTGCTTTAGTGTTTCTTTAAAATCATTTGATTTACTATTTAAATCATGATACATTGCAAAACATTTTTAAATGTCAAAATATACATTTTAGAACAAGTACAAAACATACACGCTGATATTTTCTTCAATCATTAACATCAATAAAACTATTTCCGCTGAAGTTCTTTACAAAAAGGCCAACAAAGCAAGAAAAATAAATGTAAATAATATGTCATACACCTTCTGCATGCATCTGAGTGTCTTTCTCCTGTTCCAATCAGATCACAATTTGTATCTGGGTGCCTTTCTCCTGTCCAATCTGACCTCTCTCTCACACACACACACACACACACACACACACACACACACACACACACGCTAGGGGGGTCAGGAGTCGGGGAAGATCTCGGACAGCTTGTAGGTCTGGCGTTCTTCACAGGGCGTGTCCTCCTCCTCACACGTCTCCAGCTGAGCCTCCAGCTGGGGCAGCACCTTCCCATACAGGAAATCGATGACGTCTGGGGGGGGGGGCAGACACACAGACAACAACACAGAGGAGGGGGGGGGGACAGACACACAGACAGCATCACAGAGGAAGAGGAACGAGACAGAAGAAGATGTTTCAGTCATGTACAGCTTTTCACAAACCCCTGTTATTAGTGAATTGAACCAGCAGATGGCAGCACTCACCACAGAAAGGCATGGTGTTCCAGCCCGGGACATAGGTCAGCCTCAGCTGGTAGTACCTCATTCGGAGATAGTCAGGAGGAGTGTTCCTTCAGAGAGAATAAAGAATGCTATTAAAAACCGGCTCCTTAATTACAAACGGAGACACCAAGTTGACTTAAAATCCAAGGTTAATTCAATTGAGGTAGACTAGAGCAAGGTTAGACATATAATGTAGTTAAATTATAATACACATTAAAACAAATGGTTCTCCACCGGTATCTGTCTGGAGTTGGATAAGGAAGAGCGATCAGGACAGGAAAGACCAAATATGGGATTCCTGAGCGGCTTTTCAATGTTAATGTGTTTGATGGGGGAACAACTAATTGAGCATACCATTTGGCATTGTAGGTGGAAACTCTTTGTCTTACAATAGAGGACTGTTACAATATTAAAACACCAATAATCTGTAGAGTCAATACCAAACTTTAACTCAAACGTCACACTAAAACAGGGTTCTTGTCTTAAACAGGTCTGACTGCTGAGGGACATTATGTTTACATTACATTTGCTCATCTTATCCATAGCGACCTACATATGTCAAATACATTACCAGGGCCATTGTTCCTGGAGTAACTCGGGGTAAAGTGCCTTGCTCAAGGGCACAACGGTGGAAGCCAGGAATTGAACCCACAACTTTTCTGACTGCAGCTCCTTAACCAATAAGCTACACCAGAGGTGATAGCGATGCTACGTTCAAAGGATAAGCTGCCTTCACTCTCTGAATGACATGAGAACCTTATAGACAAGTTTCAAAATAAAAGCCAAAGACATTTTTTGTGTCTGTCTGTCTGTCTGTCTGTCTGTCTGTCTGTCTGTTTGTTAGCAAGATAAGAGCGTGAATGACATGAGAATCTTAGAGTCAAGTTTCAAAATAAAAGCCAAAGACATTTTTCTTACAATCGCATTACCCGGAATAAACACATATTGGGATCTACAAATATGAAACTACGGAGACCAACTGACGGAAATCCATCATAGCAACGGAAAACTTTAATCCCTGAAAGCAATACTGAGCAAGACCTCTCAGAGAGAGTAAATAAGCAGCACTCAGGAGGAGGAGCTTCAGCATCTCCTTTAAGGCCTGAACACGACTGCCCGACGGCCAATTATCGGGTTGGTGTGTTCAGGCCTTTAGTTCCAGACCTCTCAGAGAGAGTAAATAAGCAGCACTCAGGAGGAGGAGCTTCAGCATCTCCTTTAGTTCCAGACCTCGGCCCACTTACCCGAAGAGATGAGTCAGGTCGTCCCAGACGATGTCTGCAGGGTCCTCCACAGCCATTTCATTGAGTCTGAGGAGGGACACACACACACACACACAAGCTCAGTGCAGGGGCGGAGCTAATGGTTCACTCTAGACGGGGCGAAGACCTATTAGTGGGCCCTCCCCCCGCGTGCGTGCGTGCGTGCGTGCGTGCGTGCGTGCGTGCGTGCGTGCGTGCGTGCGCGCAACAAGACTTTCAAAGCGCTGACAATATTTGTCCTTTCCACGGTTAGGTTCGTGCATGGTCCGTTAAAAAGTAGCCTTAGAGTACTAAACTACTATACTAACGTAGCTTTAAACGTTCTGACAAGCACACCCATTCCCTACCTTGTTCTTGCCCATCTGAAATAACGCCTCTAGCTTTGCTGCCTCCATCCTTTCTGTTTTCGTTGTTTACCTATTGTCTCTGCTGCTCAAACAAATTATGTGCATATAGACCTAGGCTACTTCTGACTTTGATAGCCTAACGTGTTCACTAACTTTGCAGAAAATTGTAGCCTATGTCATGCAGTTAATGGGATACTGTGCTGCATTGAGAAGTTATGGTAGGCAAATTTTGTATGAATACACACACACGCACATGGGACATTTTCTGTCGTTGATGAGCAATGCGCAATGCGTACGGCCGTACACCTGCAGGTACGCCTGCCAGCTACTCGGTGTTTATCCCAACATCATGTTTTTTAAAAGCCATTCCATGTTGTGCTTATTGGCTGGGGCATGCTGTTTTCTTTCATGTTGATTCAAGATTGTTTATAGGCTAAACTACCGGTCAAAATTCTCACCGTTTAATTTCACTACGCTTGCCCGTTTAGGCTTATTGTTTTTTTTTGTTTTTTTTACAAGATTAGGCAATACACCGAGGCAGGAACTCCGCTGACACTAAGTGTTGGTGACAGAGGTAGCCATACCGTACTGTATCTCAAGTTATGGCCGGGATTTGTATTTATTGGCTGCGCAATAACTTAACCAACACAGCGCACGTTGAATGAATAGACTGCCTTGTGCGTAAACAGCGGTGGAAATCCCGACAGTGTTTCAACTACATGAAACATAATTACTGAACCATCAAATACCCCCTTATTGCATTGGCCATCAGTCCAAACATTAAGCAATATCATCAAACAGTGTAAGAGTAAATTAGACCCCAAAACAAACCAAAAATGTTCTGCTTTTGATGGCATGCCGCTCCGTTCCAAATGAAACGCATGTCTCACAATAAAACGCACGTATGCAGAGCCTAATTAGCCTAAATAAAATGGGCATAATTTGAGGAGTTACAGGTAGGCCTAGGCAATCTCCTGCCAACCTAGCCTATCTTCTTGTCTCTATTGAAGTTGTAGCCTACCTATTTCGTGTGTTTACAACAACATTGACATTGACATGTTCCGTGTGCAGATATAGAGAGGCTTTCCAGGCTATCAGAACTTTTTTTTTAACCGTTTATGTTCATCGGCGCAGCCTATTACGATGCGAACTGACAGCTGTTGCCACGCGTATGCTCCAGACTCTAAATAGATATATACTGTAGATCTTGCTAACTCACTTGATTTTCTGTAATACGGTAAATGCAACCTGTAGCCTAGGCTACCTCAGAAAACCCAGACAGGTCGTGCATCAGTTTCGCTTTTAAAACACGCCAGTGTAGCGTGAGAGGGGAAATGCCTGTTGCGGGCAGTGTTTAAGGGCATGACAGACGGGTTCCCATTGTGAGGGCACTCTACGGACCAGCGGCATCTTTAGTAGCATCCAGCAATCAGTACATATAAGCATCGTTAAATACAACAATTCAGCAAGATAGATTTGGCCAAAGGTGGGCCCCCTGCCTGCACCCGTGGGCCCGGAGCGACCGCCCCCCCTGCCCCCCCTGCCCCCCCTGCCCCCCCTGCCCCCCCACTCGCTCCGATATTGGCTCAGTGACAACAGTGACCGCTGCAGACTGATTCACTCAAGCTGGGGGGCTTGGACAACCAGATGAAAGTGTGTCCTACAGATTTGCATAGAAAATGGCATCCAAACTATCACTGGAAGCAGTTTTTTTCAGTAACAGTGTGAAGACCAACAAAGCTTCAGAGATGAGGACACAGGCAGCAGCTATCTGGATGACTTAGCAGTTCTCCATCCAACAGGCTGAGGACAAGATGGCCGACAAATGAACAGACAGACTCAGACAGTTTGAAACGTACGCTTTGATCAGCTGGATTTGCCCATTTAGGCTCTTCCTCCCTTTGATCGTTCCTCCAGTCGTCATTCTTCTTGTGAGGTATTCCATCCTGCACACAAGCGAGACACAAAGAGAACATCAACGCAGTTACACGGCATTCACAGGTCTCGGTGGCCAATTGGAACCTAATGTAGTACAGACAATGCGGCCAGCCTGCACCATAGCGCCCCCTATGGACATACAGTATATTCTCACCATTTCTCCCTGCACCATAGCGCCCCCTATGGACATGCAGTATATTCTCACCATTTCTCTCTGCACCATAGCGCCCCCCTATGGACATACAGCATATTCTGAGAGGGTCTGTCTGACTGCAGAGCTGCAGAGCCACTACGTCACGCCAGATTTGCTTTCGCATGCGCAGTGGATAGCAGATGAATCAGGCCATTTTGTCAAAATGCACAATGCATATCACGGTGCAGGTCGGAGTAAGTGTACGCGATTGCGCACGGTACACGTAAAGTCCCTGCGCATGCGTAGGCAAATCTGGCGTGACGTAGTGGCTGCATATTCTCACCATTTCTCTCTGCACCATAGCGCCCCCCTATGGGCATACATTATATTCTCACCATTTCACCCTGCACTGCAGAAAGCTTCGAGTCTGCAGCTGCTTGGCCACACACACCCAGGCCAGCTTCTTGTACAGGTCGCTCTTCTTGATGATCAAGGAGCCGTCCGCACCAGGCTCCGCCCTCTCCAGCAGCAGCTGCCGTACGCTGGTCAACAGCGTCTTCATCTCTACCTCCGACCATAACCCATGACCCTCAGCTGGGGGACAGGAAGTGACAGCATAAAACAAGACAGGATCAGTACTCACAGAGCTGATTTGTTTACACAAATTAAAAACGATGACAGGATCAGCACTCACAGAACTGATTTGTTTACACTAATTACAGTATACGACTACCTTTGCGGGGTGATCCAAGCCTGGGTCTTCAGATCAATTCATATCAAAATGATGTACTGTACCATTCACAGCACTATGGAAATGCTGATCTGAGCTAAACTGCCCCCTTTCTTTTGAGCACACACACAAAATAACTGAATGGAGAGCTAGTGCACCATGAAAGGCAATACTACTGGCAACACTACTGGCAAGATGTTATATTAGTGGGTAAAAATCAGAGACTAATCCTTTAAGACTATGGGCCCTGATTTACATTCTGGGCAAAGTACAAAGTCAGTCAGTGAGCAAACTGTCTTGTACATGAACTGAAGACATTTAAAAGCACTGAGCTCATCTGTCAATGTTTCAATGAACATCTTGCTCATGGTACAGAGATTGAGAACGTGATGTGAAACGCAACGCATTTTGGGAATCGGTGGCCCAAAACTTAAGTTGTTTTACTGATGTGCGGGAACAACGAAGTGCAGTTGTCGAAATGCTGTTTACCTGCTGCGTTATAAAATTCAATAGCGCAACATGAAGCTTATCTTTTATCGTTTTCAAGTGTGGAAAAATAATAGTACACGCCATGTTTCAGAGGTGACAAAAAGGCGAGGAATGGCATGGATAGCATCAGTAAGGAAGCGCAAGATTATGTTCTGTTTTTCACAAAAAATGTTCACGCTTAGTTTTCATTATTATCATGCCAGATCATAGACCCAGAACACTAGTTTACATGGGCTGGCATCAGGCGAGCCAAACATACCCATTCTTTGTGTTTTGATGAAGTTGGTCACATGTCTTAGCGATCTCTATTAATTAACAAAAGGATTTTCCTTCCTTGGGCCATCCCCAAACTGTTTCCACAAAGTCAGGAGCATGGAATTGTCCAAAGTCTCTTGGTTTATGCTGAAGCATTCAGAGTTCCTTTCACTGGAACTAAGGGGCCAGCCCAGCAAATAATGTTCATACATACTCCAGACTCCAGTACATGAATTAGCTTGCATTATGGCTTGGGAGCATAAATTCTGACATGTTAAACTTTTTATCATGGTGTTGTGGAATGTCGCAGACAATAAATCACTTAGGGGAAAATTCTCCCTTTCGTGCGTAAATAGCACGTAAGCTTTTTTTTTACACATTTCTGTTGGCACCTCTGTTTTATGCGTGTTCTGCCATCCTAGTCTCTGACACACCCACATCGCGCAACTTCGAAATCAAGGCGGCCTTATGAAAGATGCGTGATTTATTTAAAAAAAGAAGCAGACTGATCTACCACCTCCTTAATTTAGGTTGATAGGAAAACGTGGAACGTGGTCTTTCTCATTGACCTTCTGAATGCCATTTAAATCCAGAAAGAACACCAACCAGTCTTTGATTTTGAAAACATATGCAAGGTGAACTGAATAAAGAACGGCCTACAGTAAAATGGTGTGTCATCACAAAGAAATTACTTCACGAAATGTCACTTTTGCTTTGACGTTTGTTTATATAGAGTCAAGACGTGGTATAAGATAAGCATCACATTTGATACTGTAATGTCAATTTGTAATGTTCTGTGTTGCCTACATGTATTTAGAACTAGGCCTACTGCCGACATGAGCAATATGCTGTTTCACCTTATAGTGGCGCTTAACCTTACATTAATACAGCCCTCCAGAGTGCGTAGCTGGAAAAGTGCTTAATGCTGCATTCACGTGCTATGGAAAAGATTATATTTTCCATTTGTGAACTGGTAGTTACCAGTGTGTTGTGTTCAAGTGATTTTGTTGTCATACTGTTGGGAAATGAGTAAATTGCCTGTCACTCATCACTAAGAGACTCCAATTTACTGCTAGCTAGCATCGCTCTGGGTAGGTAAAACCAAACCATAAGGTTTTTTTTTTTTAAAAGAGTGTTAAAGCATTATATTACAATTGTCAATGACACAACATTGTATAGGCTACAAAAAGTATCTGCTAATAGTAGCAAAACATGTTTAGTGGTGCACAATGCTTATCATTCACAACTCTTCCGTTGCTCTCTGCTATTTTGAAAAGGTCAAAGGTTATTTCATCTCTGCAACTCGTCCATCAAAATATTCTACCCAGTTGCCCAGTGGAAAATACCACGAGAGGGTGTTCATGCGCATTTTTCACATCGGCTTTTGGTATTTACTAGCCTGGTCATACCAAACCCCCATACTATCGTACAGAGTACAACTGCAACACTCGCGCACTGTCTCTCTCCCTTCCTTAAACATCTCCACACAAAGAAAGAATGCATAAAACCGTAAAACGATTAAATAAATTGCTGCATTTACAATAGGCCTAATAGTGATTGTCGGACGAGATAGGGAAAGCCTGGCTTCCCTTGTTTTTTTTGGACTTAAGCACCCTTGTGCACCCTTACGCGCATGGGAGAATAGGCTACGTGCAGGAAAGGCTCTCTGTACGCTCGTGTGTTTCCGATGGAGCCAGGTGTGTTTGAGCCTGCCGCTATTGGTAATGCAATTAGTGTCTATACGGACCCGGTTGGATGCTGCACCTGGGAATCAGCACGTTAAGACAAAGAAAGATTATATGTGTTGAAATTGTTATTATTATAACAATAGATATATAACATATAGATATTCAGTGTCAGAGTGGAAGATTTAAAGAGCATAATATAACAGAAGATGCCGTTACAACAGTTTAATTTCCACCGGAAATAAATGAGTGTACAGGAAGAGCCTTTTGTGCACCTAGGCTATTCCCCCCATCTTGAATAAGTCGCATTACAAAAGGCGTTCATCCTTCAACGTCATTCCCGCCCTTTCATATTCGGGTACAACGTTGGAAATGTATTAGCTATGACAAAATCTTTGCTTTTAGACTACACATTTTGTACTTAACCAGTCACGTAAATTGGGGCCCTATATATAGCGTGTGTTTGATCACTCACACATCATGGCAAAGCGATTCAGCACAGCTACGTTGCTGCGGCCCATCTTGTCTGAGATGGTCAACCAGTCTGTCCCATGCCGTGTGTGCAGCTCCTTCAAGGCCTCGTTCTCGTCTTCTGTAAACCTGGGGAGGAGATGAGACATGAGCACTGAACCTTTAAAGCAACACAGAAGAGTTTTTGTACCTTCACATAATGTTTCCAAAATCATGTCAGTGGTTCATCAACTCATAACAGGGTGAACAGCACTTCTGCATTCGCTTCGCGGCCCTCTATCGGCTATAACCGTACTATGCAAGTTTACCAGATCAGGTAGCGGATATGTAGTTTAATGGAATTAGACATAAGAAACTACAAATTTGACTTGCTTCAATGTTGCAATACATCATACATTCCTAAAATCATGCAACATACTCTACTTTGTGGACATCGTTATTTACTGGATAAACAAAGAGTTTATGCAACAGAGTAAAAGTGCTTTAGTGTTGCTTTAAGTCACCTGAGTCCATATCAAAATGTATGCCTGAGCACATTTGAACAAAAGTCTTCCTTCAGTTGCTCTTGAGTTTTAAAGAGTACAGAGACATACAGTAGTTGTTGAAAAGCTGGTGCTTACCTTCCCTTGTAATTCTCCTCGTCAGACATCTTCCTGGCTCGTGCGAGGATAGTGAACCAGCAACGAGGTATCCCAGCACCTGTTCATAAAGAGGACACAACTCACTGCAGCAGCGGAGGCTAGACAGTTTAACTTCCACTTAATCACTTTACCACTAACATCAACATGCCAGCCCTGCTGTTACAATGTTTCAATGTTACATGCCTGCTGTTATAATGTTAAATCGGCCTAACGGCAGTGGACACAAACAAGCAAAATAATCTTCCACCCACATCCCAGTTCATCAACACTCATTCATACACGACATTTATGCTCACAGACACATGACATTTATGCTCACAGACAGACATGACACTTATGCTTGTAAAGGGGTGAAAAAATACGTCCCAAACGTGCCACTAAAACACATCGGACTTTCTCCCATTACATGCGTGAAGAACAGTGGATCAGTAGGCATGTGGAGTTAAATGGTAATGTTATTAGGAGAAAAAACACGATTTATCTGACTCCATAAGATGAATATTGTACCTCTAATAAATGACCAAATAACTAGTTTGTTAACTATGGCAGAGTATGGCATGGCACACTAGACTTTAGAGATATATGCAAACTGGTGGGTAAATTAGCCATTTATTAGGCATTGAGCCTTTGAATGTAAGAGTAAAGCAATATCAGTAATTATCCTTAATCAAAGGAACAAAAGGAGAAAGTAAACTTAAACTTACACCTTAACAAGTTACCAAGTTACAATGTTAAATACATCAGATAAGACAATGCATCAAATAATTAAAATAACAAACCATAAAGAAACAAAGAGATAAAGAGAGAAAGAAAGGGAAAGGGAGAGAGAGAGAGAGAAAGAGAGAGAGAGAGAGAGGGGACAAGAGATCAGAATGACCCCTTGCCCAGAGCCGAGCATGAATGGAAGAGTACTGTAGATAGAGGATCTAGAGAAGAGTCGAAGAGCCCGAGGCGAGAAAACCCTCAAACTTTATCCATCACGCAGGTCACCCCCGACCCTGTGGGTGTGGTGTGGGTGTGTCAATCACCTAAAGTTCTCCAGTATACAGTAGTTCTTATTCTACAACTATGTATAAATACATTAGATTGCAATGAAACCATGATCAGGCTGTTGCCCACATTACAAGTATTAATTTAAGACCAAGCGTGAATGTATTACATTCACAACATACATTTACAGATTTCACAGGTGACCCTCTCCACTGTATATGGGAAAGACAGGCCAGGCTTTGTGGGCTGCCTAGCCAGAGCCAGCTAGGACAACAATGAGCTATCAGAAGCTCACACAGATGTAAATTGGCAACAAAAGGCACTCCGATCTTATCTGCTTCAAAGGAATGTGAAAACCTGGCCTTACATGCTCATAGACACACATGGCATTTACACTCACAGAGGCTATGAACAAACCCAAGCTGGCTCTTCTTTCTCCTGATGGTAGACATCTCATCCGGGAAGCGGTGTGGTTTGAACAGCTTTACCGTGCTATCAATCCCGCTGCTCAGCAGGAAGTTTTTCACATTCAGCTGCAGCTTCTTGTTCTCGGAGGCAGTGAACTTCCCGGAGCGCAAAGGGATACCTGTGGGACAGGTGAGAGGACGGAGGCCAGTCAGTGACATAAATGAAGTGGTCCCTTAACAGCACACAGAAAAACTCTACATGATGAAAAGATAAGTGGGCAGGGGGACCCTGTGGCGCGACTGTTACAGCGCCCGTACCATATTCGGCCCACGTCTGGCCCGGGTCATCTCCCCATCCCACCCCATCTCTCCCCATCCCATCCCATCTCTCCCCATCCCATCCCATCTCTCTCTGGCCCGGGTCACTTCCCCATCCCACCCCATCTCTCTCTCCCACTCCCTCCACTGTCCAGTCACACACAACACAGTTGGCATAACAAGCCAAACAAGCCAAAAAATATATAATAATCGCAATCGGGCAGCCTGTGGAGATGACAGAGAGTTTTAAATACCGCAAACACAGCATATTTGTTCACCTTGCTTCTTGAACTCTCTGAAGCGGGGCAGGTCGTACTTGATGACACTCAACACCTTCTTGAGGTTATGAAACGGGAAGTCGGGCAAAAACTCCTTGAGCTCCTGGACCACAGCATCTTCCAGGTGAGGTGTCATGTCTCGTGCGTTTTTTCTGGTCTTCTCCGACTTGCTCTTCTTGGCTGGATTCTGTTGGGAGGACGTAAGGGGGACGTAACATGCCTCACTGTCCACTTGCAACAGCGTGGGCGACACGTCTGCCTCTGTGCTCTCTCCAGCGGAGACCGTCTCATCAATCCTCCTTTTCTTCTTCTTCTTCTTCTTCACTTCTTCCTCCTGGGGAACAGCAACGTCTGCAGACTCTTCCGTCATCACTCGTGTCACGTTTAAGTTCTCTGTTTCACGTTTTCTTTTCTTTTTTACTTCATTAATTCCACATGGAACCTCAGCTGGTGTAAAGTCATCTTCCTCAGGTCCTTTTGATTTCTTCTTCTTCTTCTTGTGTTTGTGTGTCTTGACAGAGTCCACTTCGGTGGCTGTCTCTTGAGGACTGCAAGGTTCTGGCGCCAACTCTGGTCGGTGTTTCTTGTTCTTTTTCTTCTTTTTCTTTTCCTGAAGCAACAGTTCTGCTTCCGTCATGGTCACCTCGAACAGGACGTTTCCTGTAACAGCATGAATGGAAATCAACATGCATCTACACAGAAATCCACAGGTATAAAGTTCAAAACTTCTAAAGGGAAATGCAGACTTCCAGTCACTCAGTACCATTATGGTACAGTCCTACATATAGTAGTTTAAAAAACTTATATAACAAAATCTAAAGATATAGTTCTAAATTTAGAATAAATATACATATGAAGTGCAGGGTCGTGTTGTTAAAGTGTGAATAATTATGTCTGTGGAGGTGCTCTCCCCTAATAGACAGATACTAATAGATCAATCAGTCCAGTTACTGCACTGTGTGTGGAGGGTCAGCGCTCCACCCCTCCCTCCACAAGTGGACTTGTACAGTCTGATGGCATGAGCCTCAAAGTGCCATGAGGGACAAATAACTTTCAGTCTCTCTGTGTTGCACTCTGGGAGAAGCAATCTTTTGTTTAACAGGCTTCTCTGTTGGCTGATAGCGGTGCGCAATTACGTTGGCAATGGCATCATCGAGGACGGCCAGCGATTTAAGAGTTTTCCCCGCCACTGCCACCGACCAGCGTATCTAGTTACATGCCGACCATAGACATGGTGTGCCTCAACATTAGAGAAATAGTCAGGGGGCCAAAACTGATATTAAAACTTTGTCGGACACTTTTTGGTACAAGCATACAACCTATCCAGTATTGATATTTAACCCCTCAACATGAGTTCTAGACAGGTTGTCAGCTTAGAAAATTTTATTTTGTCCATTTTAACACTATATTCTTAAAAATGGAAAAAGCGGATTTTTCCCCCAAAGTGCTTCCTTTTTCTTCCATGTTACCTACTGTAATCTTGGGCAAATGTGCAATATAATCCAACTTGTGTGCAAGCATGATCATTAAAAAATAATGATCAATAAATACCACAAGAGTATCACACCACAAGGGCCACTGGTGTGTCAGGGGGCCAATTCTGAAAAGGGCTTCCGTTAAGACTTTTGCAGACATGTTTTGGTTCAAGCTGTCAGTGTCACCCTATTTTTGTTTTTTGTTAGAAGACACAAATAGGTAAGATATCAGGGTGGTTGTGAAGACGAAGTTAAAAGCTTGTAGGGAGAGACATGCAATGCTGCACAAGTTATAATATTTAAATGTTACAGCCATGCTGAAAAAAACAGCAAGAAACCAGCTTAGGCTGGTAGCTGGTTTTAGCTGGTTTTAGCTGGTCTTTGCCCAAAACACAGTTATTATTGCTGGTCTTTGCTGGTGTAGCTGGTTAGGCCACCAGCTAGACATGCTGGCGTGACCATCTGAGGAAGCTGGTCGTGCTGGTGTGACCAGCCTGTCGTTTGGGATACAACTGGTTTAAGATGGTCATGCTGGTGACCAGCCTGTCAAGCTTGACAAAGATGGTCAAGCTGGTTTTCTAGAATAACCAACATAAGCTGGCATGGCCAGTAAAAACCAGCAATGTAGACCAGCAACACCAACTAAAATGACCAGCTTAAGGTGGTACGACAATCAAAACCAGCTGAATTACCATCATAAGCTGGGTAAACCAGCTGAAGGTGTGTTTTCGCGAGAGTTTTGGCCACTTATTTCATGGATCCAGGATACTATGCATCCTGATAAAGTTCCATTGGTCTTTAGAACTAAAATTGCCCCACATCATCACACACCCTTCACCATACCTAGAGATTGGCATGGTGTTTTGTTCAGTTTTGTTCAGTTAGCCTATTAGCCTGTTTGATGCTCATTGAGCTCATTGCAAATTAAACCAGCTGATAGGCCAACTGAACAAAACACCATGCCAATCTCTAGTTATGGTGAAGGGTGTGTGATGATGTGGGGCTATTTTAGTTCCAAAGGTCAAGGGAACTTCATCAGGATGCATAGTATCCTGGATCCATGAAATAAGTGGCCTTTAAAAATCTGCCTGCCCCTATGTTAACCCTTTGTGTTAAATTCCCATAGGGTTACATAGGGGTGCCAATACATTTATTTGTTTATGATACATTATTCATTCACATAGAAAGTTGGTGTCCTTAAAGGTTGGATATTTTCTACTTTTATCACTTAAGGCATTAAGATCAAGTTCCAAAAGAAGATTTTATATTCCTCTTTTTAGTCAACTTTAACATGGGACTTTCAGCCATGACTGTATTTGACTCAAGTTGAAATTAGGTGAATAAAATGAGTATACAGTAGTTTACTTGACTCCTTAAAGTTATCCCAACACAAACTACACACATAGAAATAACTCAGCTGAATGACTTATTTACACTTAAGTTAACTTCCCGGGTTTTACCGTGCAGCCGAGCAGTGGTGCTCAGGTAGGCAGCCAACAGAAGCCCAGGGACCATGTCCATGTGCTCAGTCTGAGTCCTGGTCAGGGACATCAACACTGCCTGGTACTGCACTGACTTGCACTTTCCTCACATCCACATATCGTCAGCTCCAAGCACCTGACCTGTTCTCACCAGCTCCAAGCACCTGACCTCTGTGGTAAAAAGCTGGGGGGAAAGCATGCCATCCTTCATGTCCCTTCTTCTGTTGGCTGCCTATACCCGAGCACCACTGCTTGGATGGGGAAAAATACCTTTGCCATACGACTATTACAAAGTTATTACTACTAACTAGTTACTAACCTCTAATCCTAAAGAACTGAGAGAGCAGTTATGTTTGGGTAGAATTGATAAATATAGTGATATGTCCATTAAACACAATTTGTCACAACCTGGTACTTTAATGAAGTCAAATAGCACCATAGACCACCATCAGTTCTACATTTTCGCCATAACATTAAAGTATTACAACATGTGCAGCAGTGCACTGTCTCTCCCTACAAGCTTTAAACTTGGCTTGACTCATTCCCATAGATAGGGGTACTGATTGATAGAGGTTTTGGAATGCTATGTTATGTTTCCAATCTGATATTCACTTTGAAAACTGGTTCTCTTTAGGCGGAGATTGTTTTTTTCATGTTCTAGGTCTGTTGTCTCTTATACTGTACAATAAATGTTAATTCTGACACCTCAGCAGACATCCCACGAGTGTTAGCTTTCATTCCATACCATTTTTATTTATATGGTCCTTGTGGTTGTGGAGATATTCAACATTTATCGTTGGCATGTCATGTTGAGCAGGAAACCAAAAAATTGGCCTGAAATTGCTTGCACAAGTCAAAAAAAAATTTTTTTTGCTTGACAACCACCATAATATCTTACCTATGGGTGTCTTCTAACTAAAAAAATAGGTTGACTGCTTGTACCAAAACATGTCCGCAAAAGTCTTAACGGAAGTCTTAACGGAAGGCTCTTGGGGTAGCCTACTTGACAGGTATCTGATCAAGTACAAGTAGGCCTACATAGCAACCATAAACCTATTCAACATTATCTAGGGATCCTCAACCACAACGTTTCGTTCTTTGAGTTAGAGATAAACAAAGTGAGGACCGTCCACATTAGCTAAGTAGCCTATGTCAAAGTATGGACTTCACAGATACACAGATACGATAATCAGCCTATCGGCGGACATACTGCAAGGATAATAATTACGCAAACTCTGTACCAGTAAATGTAGATCGATTTACTTCGACTACTCACCCAAACAAGATCAACTTTCGTGTGTGTGTGTGTGTGTGTGTGTGTGAGAGAGAGAGAGTAGTGTGAAACTAGCGACAGTAAAGAAAATTCCATTATGGCCGCGATTCGCGAATCCTTCAAAATAAAAGTCATAACATATATTAATTTCTTTTTCGATTCATGAGGACGAAAGTTATTCATTTATTTGTATTTTTGAATACCTTATCTACCTAATTGCCTAGTGTTGAATTACAGTTTTTCTCAGTCGCTGGTACATTTCTCAGATCAGAATTGAAATTCTCAAAACGACCTGTTCTTCAGATCATTGTGTCACTTGTGCACATCAAAAAAGCAGTTTGTCATTCATTTGATCAAGTTGCACTTGCAAATGTTTTGGTACATCCATGCAAATTATCATGTACAATTCTCAGCTAAATAATCTCACGCCCCATAACATTTAGGCATTAGTTCATAGTGTAAGTCTTTACATGCAAATTGGTTGAACATGTTGTCATATGAGAATCTGTGGCCCAAAAGACAGGAACATCAGGAGGTGTAGGAAGTCTGCGCTGTAATTCCTACAACACTTACAGTTTTCCCTAACGAGATTGTCTTATGGTCAATTATTTCACTTTTCCCCCTTTAATTTATGCAGTGCTGTCTTTTCCTTTCTGTAGCACAATGACAGGGTCTGTCAACAAATTACAGTAAAAAAAACAGTAAAAGTGTAAATGTGAATATTGTCGATCCAACTTCCACATACACTAAGGTGTAACCTACAATTTACAAAAAATGTCATACAAATTTTAGCCATAGTTTACATCAGAACATCCCTCCAGAGATAGATATTTATACCAAATTCACCTTTGTAGGTACCAGCCCATATTAAGTGTGTACCGAGTCACATAATAGGCCTGCCATTGACACATACTGTTGAACTTCAAATTGTGTGGCTGTGAAAACAATAAGGCACCCGCAAAAAGGCAGCAGAATGCAGTATTTTGTTTTCACAAAGGTTTTGCTGGTCTAGCTGGTCAACCATCATAGGGTGGTCAAACAGGCTGGTTAACAAGCTGGTCAACCAGCAACGATAAGCTTGTCAGGCTGTTTTTTTTTTTTCAGCAGAGTGACTATCATATACAAGCCTAAAACTGGCTATGACCTCAACACCAGAGGTGATGAAACTGATTAAATGACAATGTATAATGTGTTCCTTCACTAGTAATTCACAAACAATAACAACAATGCTCAAAAGACACTGGATTAAAATCATTTGATTTACTATTACTACTAAATCATGATACATTGCATAATATTTTCAAATTTCAAAATATCAATTTCAGAAAAAGTACAAAAAACATAGCTGATATTTTCTTAAATCGTTAATATCAATAAAACTATTTCATCTGAAGTTCTTTACAAAAAGGCCCACAAAGCAAGAAAAATAAACATAAATATGTCATACACATTCTGCATGTATCTGAGTGTCTTTCTCTTGTTCCAATCAGATCACAGTTTGTATCTGGGTGTCTTTATCCTGTTCCAATCAGATCACAGTTTGTATCTGGGTGCCGTTCTCCTGTCCAATCAGACCAGTTTATTTGGGAGTTGGCCATTCGCTCATGAGTCAGGGGAGATCCAGTGTGAAGAGGAAGCACGCTGCTCTACTGGTGTGGGGGGTGTTAGGGTTGGGGGGGGGGGGGTGGCGGGGGGTGGGTTAGAAACTGGACGGAGGCTTCTCAGGAGAAGACGAACGGAAATGGGGGCGATGGTTCTGAGGAAGAGTCAAACAGATAAATCACACACTCTCTCTCTCTCACACACGCACACACACACACGCTAGGAGGGTCAGGAGTCGGGGAAGATCTCGGACAGCTTGTAGGTCTGGCGTTCTTCACAGGGCATGTCCTCCTCCTCCTCACACACGCACACACACACACGCTAGGAGGGTCAGGAGTCGGGGAAGATCTCGGACAGCTTGTAGGTCTGGCGTTCTTCACAGGGCATGTCCTCCTCCTCACACGTCTCCAGCTGAGCCTCCAGCTGGGGCAGCACCTTCTCATACAGGAAATCGATGACGTCTGGGGGGGGGGGGGACAGACACACAGACAGCAGCACAGAGGAGGGGGGGGGGGACAGACACACAGACAACAACACAGAGGGGGGGGGGGGGGGGGGACAGACACACAGACAGCGTCACAGAGGAAGAGGAACGAGACAGAAGAAGATGTTTCAGTCATGTACAGCTTTTCACAAACCCCTGTTATTAGTGAATGAACCAGCAGGTGGCAGCACTCACAGACAACAACACAGAGGAGGGGGGGACGGGGGGGGGGGACAGACACACAGACAGCGTCACAGAGGAAGAGGAACGAGACAGAAGAAGATGTTTCAGTCATGTACAGCTTTTCACAAACCCCTGTTATTAGTGAATGAACCAGCAGATGGCAGCACTCACCACAGAAAGGCATGGTGTTCCAGCCCGGGACGTAGGTCAGCCTCAGCTGGTAGTACCTCATTCGGGGAAAGTCAGGAAGAGTGTTCCTTCAGAGAGAATTGAAGAATGCTATTAAAAACCAAAGACATGTTAATTCAATTGAGGTAGACTAGAGCAAGGTTAGATACTGTATAATGTAGATAAATTATAATACACATTAAAACAAATGGTTCTCACAGGTATCTGTCTGGAGTTGGATAAGGAAGAGCGATCATGACAGGAAAGACCAAATATGGGATTCCTGAGCGACTATTCAATGTTAATGTGGTTGATGGGGGAACAACTAATTGAGCATACCATTTGGCTTTGTAGGTGGAAACTCTTTGTCTTACAATAGAGGACTGTTACAATAATAAAACACCAATAATCTGCAGAGTCAATACCAAACTTTCACTCAAACGTCATACTAAAACAGGGTTCTTGTCTTAAACAGGTCTGACTGCTGAGGGACATTATTATTTACATTATTACATTTGCTGACTGCAGCTCCTTAACCAATAAGCTACACCAGAGGTGATAGCGATGCTACGTTCAAAGGATAAGCTTCACTCTCCGAATGACATGAGAACCTTATAGACAAGTTTCAAAATAAAAGCCAAAGACATTTTTTGTGTCTGTCTGTGTCTGTCTGTCTGTTTGTTAGCAAGATAACTCAAAAAGTAATGGATGGATTTCTATGACATTTTCAAGTCAAGTCAAGTCAAGTTTATTTATATAGCACATTTCATACACAGAGGTCATTCAATGTGCTTTACATAAACAAAAACCAAACAGTAATTATAGCAGATAAAAGCATAGATGGGCAAAGAGTAATAGTAATAATAATCATAATAATAAAAAGAACATAATAGAAAATAAAAACAAAGCATAAATCAAGATCAAATCAATAAGGAATAATTAACATAAAAGACTCCAGATGGAATAATTAAGAGACAGTTAGCAGAAAGCATCTGAGAACAATTTGGTCCTAAGTCTAGATTTAAAACAGGCTGCAGTTGGGGCCTTTTTAATGTCATCAGAAAGTTGGTTCCAAAGCTGAGCCTCATAGCAGCTAAAAGCTGCTTCGCCATGTTTAGTTCTAACAGCAGGTTTTACTAAGAAGTTTTTCTCCTGAGACCTCAGAGGACGAGAAGGTGTGTACTGCTGAAACATGTCTGATAGGTATTTAGGTCCTGCTCCATTTACTGATTTATAAACAATTAGTAGTGCTTTAAAGTCAACTCTGTGACATACTGGAAGCCAGTGCAGAGATTTAAGAATTGGAGTAATGTGCTCAGTTCTTTTTGTTTTTGTGAGAACCCTAGCTGCTGCATTTTGAATCATCTGAAGCTGTTTGATAGTCTTTTTAGGAAGGCCTGTGAAAAGCCCATTGCAGTAGTCAACCCTGCCAGAGATAAATGCATGAATGAGTTTTTCTAAGTCATGTTTTGACATTAGCCCTCTCAGTTTGGCAATATTTTTGAGGTGATAAAAAGCTGATTTAGTTATCATTTTCATGTGACTGTTGAAATTTAGATCACTGTCGATTAATACACCGAGATTTTTAACAGTATCCTTTGCTTTCAATCCTTTTGTTTCAAGGAGAGTGGCAACCTTAATTCTTTCCTCCTTTTTACCAAATATAATTGCTTAAATTTTTTCTTTGTTCAGCTGAAGAAAATTTTGAGCCATCCAAGTGTTGATTTGTTCTATACACTGACATAGAGATTCAAGGGGACCATAGTCTTTTGGTGACAGAGCTAAGTAAATTTGTGTGTCATCTGCATAGCTATGATATGAAATCAAATTATTTTGGATGATTTGTCCAAGTGGGAGCATATAGAGGTTGAATAATAGTGGCCCCAAGATCGACCCCTGGGGAACACCACAGGTCAAGGATGTTGGTGTTGAGGTACAGTTGCCGATGGCAACAAAGAAGCTCCTTTCTTGTAGATATGATTTGAGCCAGTTTAGAACTATGCCTGTAAATCCAACCCAGTGTTCTAGTCTGTGTAGCAAAATATTGTGATCAACAGTGTCAAATGCTGCGCTAAGGTCCAGTAGCACTAGGACTTTCAGGGAAGGTCGGACATGACCCAAGGAAGAAGCGATTAAATTAAATAAAATGGGAGTGATCCGTAATTCTGTTGGGATTCCGGAGGCGTTTATGTATTTATCTTAGTGGTGTAACAGCATGGTATGGCCATGTGGTGGCGATCTGAATAGTTTAGGTTCAAATGTATGACAACCTAGGAGGAACAATACAGGCAGAGGTCTGCGCTCTCTGAGTGCTTTTCTAGTTTACTATCGCATTCCCCGGAATAGACACATACTGTGATCTACAAGTATGAAACTACCGATACCAACTGACGGAAATCCATCGTAGAAACGGAAAACTTTAATCCCTGAAAGCAATACCGACCAAGAACTCTGAGGGAGAGTAAATAAGCAGCACTCAGGAGGAGGAGCTTCAGCATCTCCTTTAGTTCCAGACCTCGGCCTACTTACCCGAAGAGATGAGTCAGGTCGTCCCAGACGATGTCTGCAGGGTCCTCCACAGCCATTTCATTGAGTCTGAGGAGGGACACACACACACACACACACACACACAAACACACACAAGCTCAGTGACAACAGTGACCGCTGCAGACTGATTCACTCAAGCTGGGGGGCTTGGACAACCAGATGAAGGTGTGTCCTACAGATTTGCACAGAAAATGGCTTCCAAACTTTTTTCAGTAACAGTGTGAAGACCAACAAAGCTTCAGAGATGAGGACACAGGCAGCAGCTATTTGGATGACTTAGCAGTTCTCCATCCAACAGGCTGAGGACAAGATGGCCGACAAATGAACAGACAGACTCAGACAGTTTGAAACGTACGCTTTGATCAGCTGGATTTGCCCATTTAGGCTCTTCCTCCCTTTGATCGTTCCTCCAGTAGACATTCTTCTTGTGAGGTATTCCATCCTGCACACAAGCGAGACACAAAGAGGAGAACATCAACGCAGTTACACAGCATTCACATGGCTACACAGTTACACAGCATTCACAGGTCTACACAGTTACACAGCATTCACATGGCTACACAGTTACACGGCATTCACATGGCTACAGTTACACAGCATTCACATGGCTACACAGTTACACGGCATTCACATGGCCTTGGCAAATTGGAACGTAATTTAGTACGGACGCTGCGGCCAGCTTGCACCATAGCGCCCCCTATGGACATGCAGTATATTTTCACAATTTCTCTCTGCACCATAGCGCCCCCTATGGGCATACAGTATATTCTCACAATTTTTCCCTGCACCATAGCGCCCCCTATGGGCATACAGTATATTCTCACCATTTTTCCCTGCACCATAGCGCCCCATATTGACATACAGCATATTCTCACCATTTCTCTCTGCACCATAGCGCCCCCCTATGGGCATAAAGTATACTCACCATCTCTTCCTGCACTGCTGATAGCTTCGAGTCTGCTGCTGCTTGGCCACATACACCCAGGCCAGCTTCTTGTACAGGTCGCTCTTCTTGATGATCAAGGACCCGTCCGCACCAGGCTCCGCCCTCTCCAGCAGCAGCTGCCGTACGCTGGTCAACAGCGTCTTCATCTCCACCTCCGACCATGGCCCATAAACCTCAGCTGGGGGACAGGAAGTGACAGCATAAAAGATGACAGGATCAATACTCACAGAGCTGATGTGTTTAGACGAATTAAAAACAGTTAATGACTGCCTTCACGGGGTGACCCCAAGCTTCCTGAGTCTTCAGATCGATTGATATCAAAATGATGTACCGTACCATCCACATTCCACAACACTATGGAAATGCTGATCTGAGCTAAACAGCCACCTTTCTTTCGAGCACACACACAAAAGACCTCAATGGACGGCTAGTAAACCATGAAAGGCAATACTACTGGCAACACCACTGGCAAGATGTTATATTAGTGGGTAAAAATCAGAGACTAATCCTTTAAGACTATGGGCCCTGATCTAAATTCTGGGCAAAGAACACAGTCAGTCAGAGAGCAAACTGTCTTGTACATGAACTGAAGACATTTAAAAGCACTGAGCTCATCTGTGGTATTATTTAACGAAGGGATTTTCCTTCCTTGGGCCATCCCCAAACTGTTCTCACAGAGTTGGGAGCATGGAATTGTCCAAAGTCTCTTGGTTAATGCTGATGCATTCAGAGTTCCTTTAACTGAAACTAAGGGGCCAAGCCCAGCAAATAATGCAGACTCCATAAATTCTGACATGTTAAACTTTTTATCATGGTGTTGTGGAATGTCGCAGACAATAAATCACTTATTGAATAAGTCACATTACAAAAGGCGTTCATCCTTCAGCGTCATTCCCGCCCTTTCATATTCGGGTACAACGTTGGAAATGTATCATCTATAACAAGATCTTTGCTTTTAGACTACACATTTTGTACTTAACCAGTCACGTAAATTGGGGCCCTACAGGTGTTTTGGTGTGTGTTTGATCACTCACACATCACGGCAAAGCGGTACTTCAGAGCTTCATTGCTGCGGCCAATCTTGTCTGAGATGGTCTTCCAGTTTGTCCCATGCAGTGTGTGCAGCTCCTTCAAGGCCTTGTTCTCGTCTTCTGTAAACCTGGGGAGGAGATGAGACATAACTGTTACAAACATGACACTGTCCCAGTACTGTGCTGCATGAGCTCTGAATCTTTAAAGCAACACTAAAGAGTGTTTTGTATAAAATAATGTTTCCAAAATAATGTCAGTGGTTCATCAACTCGTAACGGGGTGAACAACACTTTTGCATTCGCTTCGCGGCCCTCTATCGGCTATAACCGTACTACGTAAGTTTACCAGATCGGGTAGCGGATCTGTAGTTTAATGGAATGAGACATAAGAAACTACAAAATTTGTTTGTGCGATAGAGTAAAAGTGCTTTAGTATTGCTTTAAGTCACCTGAGTGCTGAGTCCATATCAAAATGTATGCCTGAGCACATTTGAACAAAAGTCTTCCTTCAGTTGCTCTTGAGTTTTAAAGAGCACAGAGACATACAGTAGTTGTTGAAAAGCTGGGGCTTACTTTCCCATGTAATTCTCCTCGTCAAACATCTTCCTGGCTCGTCCTAGGATGGTGAACCAGCAACGAGGTATCCCAGCACCTGTTCATAAAGAGGACACAACTCACTGCAGCAGCGGAGGCTAGACAGTTTAACTTCCACTCACTTAACCACTAACATTAACATGCCAGCCCTGCTGTTACAATGTTATAATGTTACATGCCTGCTGTTGTAATGTTAATCGGCAGTGGACACAAACAAGCAAAATAATCTTTCACCTACATCCCATTTCATCAACACTCATTCATACACATTACATTTATGCTCACAGACACATGACATTTATGCTCACAGACACACAACATTTACGGACACAGACAAGCAAAAGAATCTTTTCCCCACATCACATTTCATCAACATTCATACACATGACATTTGTACTCACTCTACACACATGAAATTTACGCTCACAGACACACACAACATTTGTACTCACAGAGACAACGAATATACCCGAGCTGTCTCTTCTGTCTCATGATGGTCAACTTCTCATCCGGGAAGCGGTATGGTTTGAAAAGCTTCGCCGCGCGGTCAATCCCGCAGCCCAGCAGGAAGTTCTTCACATTCAGCTGCAGCTTCTTGTTCTCGGAGGCAGTGAACTTCCCGGTGCGCACAGGGATACCTGTGGGACAGGTGAGAGGACGGAGGCCAGTCAGTGACATAAATGAAGTGGTCCCTTAAAAGCACACTGTTAATCTCACACTGTTATACAGTACCATAGCAAAACCAATGCGCTCAACAATGATGAAAGCTTCCTTCGACAACAACAAGAAATCAGTTCTTAATAAAGGCCTCTATTATGTTAAACCAAAATACTGTACAATTCACATATTCCTAACAGGCTGTACAGAGATGAACTTGCTCCTCTGGAAATGTGCCATGCCTGCCAGCAGAGCAGTTACACTCCGTTTAAGATAAGTGGGCAGGGGGACCCTGTGGCGCGACTGTTACAGCGCCCGTACCATATTCGGCCCATGTCTGGCCCGGGTCATCTCCCATCCCATCCCATCTCTCTCTGGCCCGGGTCACTTCCCCATCCCACCCCATCTCTCTCTCCCACTCCCTCCACTGTCCAGTCACACACAACACAGTTGGCATAACAATCCAAACAAGGCAAAAAAAAACATAATTGGGCAGCCTGTGGAGATGACTGAGAGTTTTAAATACACTCAAACAAACAAACAAACATCCAGCACACTCAAACACACAAACATCAAGCACACTCAAATAAACAAACATCCATAAAACTCAAACAACCAAACAAACATCAAGCACAAAAAAAAAAAAAAAAACATCCAGCACACTCAAACAAACATCCATCCAGCACACTCAAACAAACAAACATCCAGCACACTAAAAAAAACAAAACATCCAGCACACTCAAACAAACAAACAAACAAACAAACAAACAAACATCGAGCACACTCAAACGAACACAGCATATTTGTTCACCTTGCTTCTTGAACTCTCTGAAGCGGGGCAGGTCGTACTTGATGACACTCAACACCTTCTTGAGGTTATGAAACGGGAAGTCGGGCAAAAACTCCTTGAGCTCCTGGACCACAGCATCTTCCAGGTGAGGTGTCATGTCTGGTGCGTTTTTTCTGGTCTTCTCCGACTTGCTCTTCTTGGCTGTCTTCTGTTGGGAGGACGTAAGGGGGACGTAACACGCCTCACTGTCCACTTGCAACAGCGTGGGCGACACGTCTGCCTCTGTGCTCTCTCCAGCGGAGACCGCCTCATCAATCCTCCTTTTCTTTTTCTTTTTCTTCTTCTTCACTTCTTCCTCCTGGGGAACAGCAACGTCTGCAGACTCTTCCGTCATCACTCGTGTCACGTTTAAGTTCTCTGTTTCACGTTTTCTTTTCTTTTTTACTTCATTAATTCCACATGGAACCTCAGCTGGTGTAAAGTCATCTTCCTCAGGTCCTTTTGATTTCTTCTTCTTGTGTTTGTGTGTCTTGACAGAGTCCACTTCGGTGGCTGTCTCTTGAGGACTGCCAGGTTCTGACGCCAACTCTAGTCGGTGTTTCTTGTTCTTTTTCTTCTTTTTCTTTTCCTGAAGCAACAGTTCTGCTTCCGTCATGGTCACCTCAAACAGGACGTTTCCTGTAACAGCATGAATGGAAATCAACTTGCATCTACACAGAAATACACAGATATGAAGTTCAAAAGTTCTAAAGGGAAATTCAGACTTCCAGTCACTCAGTAGTACCATTATGGTAGTACAGTACATATAATAGTAGTTTAAAAAACGTATATAACAAAATCTATAGAAAGATATAGTTCTAGAATGAATATACATGAAGTGCAGGATAGCGTTGTTAAAGTGTGAATAATTATGTCTGTGGAGATGCACTCTCCTATAGACAGATAGGCCTACTAATGGATCAATCAGTCCAGTTACTGCACTGTGTGTGGAGGGTCAGCGCTCCACCCCTCCCTCCACGAGTGGACTCGTACAGTCTGATGGCATGAGCCTCAAAGTGCCATGAGGGACAAATAACTTTGAGTCTCTCTGTGTTGCACTCTGGGAGAAGCAATCTGTTCTTTAACAGGCTTCTCTGTTGGCTGCGGTGCGCAATTACGTTGGCAATGGCATCATCGAGGATGGCCAGCAGTTTAAGAGTTTTCCCCGCCACTGCCACCGACCAGCGTATCTACATGCCGACCATAGACATGTTGTGCCTCAACATTAAAGAAACATTAGAGCATGTCTACACTTCTTGGGGTACTTGACAGGTATCTGATTTAAGTAGGCCTACTTCATAGCAACCATAAACCTATTCAACATTATCTAGGGATCCTCAAACCACAACGTTTCGTTCTTTGAGTTAGAGATAAACATTGAGGACCGTCCACATTAGCTAAGTAGCCTATGTCAGAGTATGGACTTCACAGATACACAGATACGATAATCAGCCAATCGGCGGACATACTGCAAACGGCAAAGACAATTATACGCAAACTCTGTAACAGTAAATGTAGATCGATTTACTTCGACAACTCACCCAAGTAAAATAGACTCGTGTGTGTGTGAGTAGTGTGAAACTAGCGACAGTAGAGAAAATTCCATTAAGGCCGCCATTCGCGAATCCTTCAAAATAAAAGTCAGAACATTCTTTTTCCATTCATGAGGACGAAAATTATTCATTTAAAACTTTATGTTACCAAAAGGAAGGTTAAGTTAGAAAATAATTTAATAAGACCTTTAAATCGAAAATACACCTTAGAATGCTATTTTGGTCCGTGACCGGCCTATTTAGAATGTCTTTTTGAATACCTTCTACCTAATTGCCTAGTGTTGAATTACAGCTTTTCTCAGTCGCTTTGGTACATTTCTCAGATCAGAATTGAAATTCTCAAAACTACCTGTTCAATCTTCAGATCGTGTCAATTGTGCACATCAAAAAAGCTGTTTCTCATTCCTTAGATCAAGTTGAAAATGTTTTGGTACATCCATGCAAATTATCATACACCTACAATTCTCAGCTAAATCTGCCCCCCCCCCCCCCCTCCCACACACACATTTAGGCATTAGTTCATAGTATACGTCTTTACATGCAAAATGGTTGAATGCTGTCATATGAGAATTTGTGGCCCAAAAGACAAGAACGTCAGGAGGTGTAGGAAGTCTGCGCTGTAATTCCTAGAATAGCCTACTGCATTTACAGTTTTCCCTAACGAGATTGTCCCTCAAACTGTGGGCCGCGCCCCACTAGTGGGGCGCAGAGACATGCCAGGTGGGGCGCGAGCTGACGTGAAAAACCGGAGATTTCTTTTTAATCTGTAGCCCGTGCCTTCCTTTATTGATAATTACGAGAATGCACCTCCATCTCACAAAACAAACACAAACAAGGTAATCTAGACTCTTATAGGCCTATCATTGACCAGATGAAAATGTTAGTCTGTCCTGGAACCATAGTCCGAAAAAAATTATTGATGTCGGAATTTTAATTGCAGCGGAAACAAAAAAACCCGTTTATGTTCGAGACGAGCGCAGTAAAATTGAAGGATATCTTGGCTATCTGTCCGACGACACAATTGCTGTTCTGCGATCTCGAAGAACAAGTGCTTGACAAACGCAAACACTCATGTTTTGCCTTGCAAGTGGACAAGGCCACCGACAGTTACAAAGGTGGTTTAGTTATTGCTTATGTCCGCTTTGTTAACTTGACAGCGGGCGAAGATATTCTATTCTGCGAGTAGCCTATGCCAAAAGTAGGGCCACTGCAGATGAACTATTCAACATTGATCTCAACAATTAGTCTACCTGGCAGAACAGGACATCAAATGGGAAAACTGAGGGACTTTGCTCGGTTGGCGCACAGACGATAGCAGGTAGCCTATGCTATCGTCGTGATAAAGAGGGTATGCCCGATGCGCAACAGACGGACTGTTTCATTCAGGGAAGCGCTCGCGTCAAGGCTTGACCTGAATAAGATTTTGAACGAGGTTGAGAGTGTTGAACTTCATTTATAACACAATGGTAGCATGTAGTTGGCCCTTTTGCTGTATTATTGGAAATCAGCTTTTTTTGAAGCAAGATTGACATCTTGTCAATGACAAAAAACTGACGTCATTGGTCATTGATTTAGATTTTTATTTTCTCTATTTTTGAACTGATATTTATCTTTTGTAGCCTAACTGTTATTTGTTAGGCCTACTGATGTATATTTAGCAAGTGACGTTATAAATATGACAATTTTGAGCTTGACCTATACTTTCTATAGAGCGATGATGGACAGGTGGGGCTCGAGAAAGCCCCCTTGATCAAAGTGGGGAATGAAAGAAAAAGTTTGAGAACCACTATGGTCAATTGTCTACTTTATTTCATTTTTTCCCACTTTAATCTGTGCAGTGCTGTCTTTTCCTTTCTGTAGGCTAGCACAATAACAGGGTCTGTCAACAAATTGCAGTAAAAAACAGTAAAAGTGTAAATGTGAATATTGTCAATCCAACTCCCACATACACTAACATTCTAGCCATAGTTTACATCAGAACATCCCTCCAGAGTACAGAGTTATACTGACAACATGACTAAGCCATTTGATTGTCTTATCCGTACACAATGACACAAGGACTTGACATTCTGATGCACTGACATGTTCATTGACACAAATATTTAGTTTTGAGAGATGGACTAACGATTTTGAGCAAGAAACTGGCTTTTGCAGGTAATCCATGGTGTTTTGCCATTTGTACAAATAGTTTCGAGAAATGCACTTACTGTTTAACATTACAAATCTCAAGGATGATTCGAGAAATGTACCAAAGCGACTGACAAAAACTGTAAAAATGTGTGGCTGATAAAAACAGTAATTAAAGTTGTGCTTATTTAAAAGGGGGTTTGACAACATGTACTTTAAGGGTGCATATATTTATACCAAATTTGCCTTTGTGAGTACTATGCCATGCTAAACTGCATAAAGTCACATACTTTACTTTGACACACATAGTTGAGCTTCAGATTGTGTGGCTGTGAAAATAATAAGTTGTGCATACATAAAAGGGGGGTGAAATGGAATAATTATACCATGAACTTTCAAAATATAAATTATAGAGATTTTTATACCAAATTCGCCTTTGTGAGTACCAGGCCATACGAAGTCTGTACAGAGTCGTACCCCCCCCCCCCCCCCCCCCCCTCCCCTTTTCACTAGTAATTCACAAACAATAACAACAATGCTTAAAAGACACTGGATTAAAATAATTTGATTTACTATTCAATTCATGATACATTGCATAATATTTTCAAATTTCAAAATATCAATTTCAGAAAAAAGTACAAAACACATAGCTGATATTTTCTTCAATCATTAACATCAATAAAACTATTTCCTCTGAAGTTCTTTACAAAAAGGCCAACAAAGCAAGAAAAATAAATGTAAATATGTCATACACATTCTGCATGTATCTGAGTGTCTTTATCCTGTTCCAATCAGATCACAGTTTGTATATGGGTGCCGTTCTCCTGTCCAATCAAACCAGTTCATTTGGGAGTTGGCCATTCGCTCATGAGTCAGGGGAGATCCAGTGTGAAGAGGAAGCACGCTGCTCTACTGGTGTGGGGGGTGATTGTTTTGAGGAAGAGTCAAACAGATCACACAATCACACACACTCTCCCTCTCTCTCTCTCTCTCACACTCTCTCTCTCTCTCTCTCACACACACACACACACACACACACACACACACACACACACACACACACACACACACACACACACACACACACACACACACACACACACACACACACACACGCTAGGAGGGTCATGAGTCGGGGAAGATCTCGGACAGCTTGTAGGTCTGGCGTTCTTCACAGGGCATGTCCTCCTCCTCCTCACACACACACACACACACACGCTAGGAGGGTCAGGAGTCGGGGAAGATCTCGGACAGCTTGTAGGTCTGGCGTTCTTCACAGGGCATGTCCTCCTCCTCCTCACACACACACACACACACACACACACACACACACACACACACACACGCTAGGAGGGTCAGGAGTCGGGGAAGATCTCGGACAGCTTGTAGGTCTGGCGTTCTTCACAGGGCATGTCCTCCTCCTCACACGTCTCCAGCTGAGCCTCCAGCTGGGGCAGCACCTTCCCATACAGGAAATCGACGACGTCTAGCAGCACAGAGGAGAGAGAGAGGGGGGGGGGGACAGACACAGAGGAGAGAGAGAGGGGGGGGGGGGCAGACACAGAGGAGAGAGGGGGAGGACAGAGGAAGAAGAACGAGACAGAAGAGGCTGTTTTAGGCCAAGTCCACACGTAGCAAAACAATCTTCCCCCCCTCCGTTTTCCCTGGCAGCGTTTCAAGAGTATTTGCGTCCAAACGGATCCATCTCAATATGACTCAACACACTACTTCATATTCCAGGCCTATACGTGGCGCTGTTTCAGTTCACCAAATCACCAAAAACGGAGAGGAAGAGGTTTTAATGAGACTTCGAGGTGAAAACTGTTTTTACAGTTTATAAGTGGAAGGCTAGAGCATACTTGCCAAAACTCCCGTTTCCCCCTTGTTTCTCTCCTATCTTAAGGTCATCTCCTGCCGCCCTCCCGTTTTCTTGTTTCTCCCGGAAAACTCTCGTAATTTGCATGGCCATCATACTTCATTCGAAAATCACTGATCCATTCATTTAAAGACACCAGGTTGCCATACACCCGACACATAGCCTACGGCCCTACGCAAACACTTACTTTTAATTTATTTCAACCGTTCTGTCATAGGCTAACACCTGGCAACGTAAACCCAAATAAGGAAACCGGTGCAGTTCACTGCAACTAAATGTTGACAGGTATGGGCTAGAGGTCAAGGAGTGTTGCGATGACATCATCGAAACGCAGGTATGCGTCTTCCCCCGTCCAAACGAACGCTAGAGGGCTGCGTTTTAGACTTATGCACTCTGGGACCCGGTTTCAGATAGATTCGTTTTAGGGCTATGCGTTTGCAGGATTCATTTGGACGCTCGGCCAAAACGATGCAAAACGGCTGCGTTTAACCCAAAACACGTCTCCGTGTGGACATGGCCTCAGTCATCTACAGGTTTCTTGGTGTTTTGAGCCCCCAACGTTGTCTTCAAGGCAGTGCTGCCTGGAAGGCACTAGGGTTAGGCATGGGTTAAGGTTATGGTTCGGGGTAGGATTAGGTGCCTTTAAGTCAACAGTGGCAGCGCTGCCTGGAAGACGACGTTGGGGGCTCAAAACACCATCGAGCCATGTACAGCCTTTAAAGGAATACGCCACCCAAAAATGAAATTAAGCCAGTCTCGGTCACCCCCAGAGTTAGAACAGTGAAAAAAACCAGATTAAAATCCGTCCGGGCATTGTCCTGCTTTGATGGCAGCGTTTTTAGCTCTAGCTTAGCACAGTTGCTGTAAATGAAGGGAGTCAGTTAGCACGTCCTCCAAAAAAAGTGACCGAGACATCTATTTTTTTTCTAAATATATCTTGGGAGACATGTATTCAGAACGAGTACAAATCATAATGAAAAATCGAACGAGGCTCTTACATGGACAGACATTTACTTCTATGTACATTTACTTCGGATCTATATTCGGCCTCATCACAGGCGAAGCACCGCTAAATAGGCGCAAAGTTCTCACGTAGCACTTGAAAACTCCCAACTTCTAGATTCAACTGGAACTTCACGGGATGGGTTTCAAGTGCTACTGCGTGAGAACTTTGCGCCTATCTAGTGGTGCTTCGCCTGTGATGAGGCTGAATATAGTTCCAAGTAAATGTCTGTTAATTTCATTTTTGGGTGGCGTATTCCTTTAACGAACCCCTGTTATTAGTGAACGAACCAGCAGATGGCAGCACTCACCACAGAAAGGCTTGGTGTTCCAGCCCGGGACATAGGTCAGCTTCAGCTGGTAGTACCTCATTTGGAGATAGTCAGGAGGAGTGTTCCTTCAGAGAGAATAAAGAATGCTATTAAAAACCGGCTCCTTAATTACAAACGGAGACACCAAGTTGACTTAAAATCCAATGATAATTCAATTGAGGAAGCGCAAGGTTAGACATATAATGTAGTAGTAATTATATTACACATTGAAACAAATGGTTCTCCACAGGTATCTGTCTGGAGTTGGATAGGGAAGAGCGATCATAACAGGAAAGACAAAATATGGGATTCCTGGGCGGGTTTCTGAAACATCTTTTCAATGTTAATGTGTTTGATGGGGGAACAACTAATTGAGCATACCATTTGGCATTGTAGGTGGCAACATTGTGCCTGCTTACAAAAAAACATTATGTCTCAGCCATTTCTGTGGCTGAGACACAAGGACTCTTACAATATTAAAACACCAATAATCTGCAGAATCAATACCAAACTTTCACTCAAACGTCACACTAAACGGCCCACTTACCCGAAGAGATGAGTCAGGTCGTCCCAGACGATGTCTGCAGGGTCCTCCACAGCCATTTCATTGAGTCTGAGGGACACACACACACACACACACACACACACACACACACACACACAAGCTCAGTGACAACAGGGACCGCAGCAGACTGATTCACTCAAGCTGGGGGGCTTGGACAACCAGATGAAAGTGTGTCCTACAGATTTGCACAGAAAATGGCATCCAAACTATCACTGAAAGCAGTTTTTTCAGTAACAGTGTGAAGACCAACAAAGCTTCAGAGATGAGGACACAGGAAGCAACTATTTGGATGACTTAGCAGTTCTCCATCCAACAGGCTGAGGACAAGATGGCCGACACATGAACAGACAGACTCAGACAGTTTGAAACGTACGCTTTGATCAGCTGGATTTGCCCATTTAGGCTCTTCCTCCCTTTGATCGTTCCTCCAGTCGTCATTCTTCTTGTGAGGTATTCCATCCTGCACACAAGCGAGACACAAAGAGAACATCAACACAGTTACACAGCATTCACATGGCTACACAGTTACACGGCATTCACATGACTACACAGTTACACGGCATTCACATGGCTACACAGTTACACGGCATTCACATGGCTACACAGTTACACGGCATTCACATGGCTACACAGTCACACGGCATTCACATGGCTACACAGTTACACGGCATTCACAGGTCTCGGTGGCCAATTGGAACCTAATGTAGTACGGACACTGCGGCCAGCGCCCCCCCTATGGACATGCAGTATATTCTCACCATTTCTCCCTGCACCATAGCGCCCCCTATGGGCATTATGGATGGCCATTCGGTTAAATTTTCTTAGTCGATCGTCGGGAGAATTAACGATCAACTATCGATTAATCATTAATATTTTCATAGTAAAATTAATTATTTATTACATTTAAAATGCAATAAAAATACAAAACCACAACGTGTTTGTTGCGTAGTGTGAGTCTTGAAGCAATGAAATCAATTTCACTGTGTGGCAACAATGAAACATTTTACCAGACAGGGGCAATATTTGACGCCATTCTCAGTTTATAAATGCGAGTTTCCGTTTTGATAGCGCTCAGTTTCAACCTAGCATCAACTCGAATTTAGCATGGAGGACATGCGATGCTCAACGAGCTGAGAAAATGACACAATGGATGTAGCCTAAGTTCATTGAGATGATATGCTGCCCTTATAGCCTACATTTATTGAGACCAGCATATCACATTCAGTCACGACATAGCCTACTATCACCAGACTGGTAAAATCTCACTAACAGCTGCTTCTTTTCTTCAAAGTGAGATTCATTACCAGTTTGGTAAATAACATTACAGGATGCACCGCTATATTTAGTCAAGTCATACATAGGCTATAGTTTGAGTTATGGCCGTGTTGTGTAGCCTACTTTGGATAAAGGCGTCTGCTAGCATAACCATAACCATACATGTCATTGTAGTGTTTGCAGCGAACTAAGTCACTTTAAAAATTTAAATGGTCCCACGCCACACTTCACCGTGACCTCTTCATGATTAGCCTACTTCAAAAATCAAAACGGAAACTCGCAGGTAACTGAGAATGGCGTCAAACACTTCCCCCGGCTTATAAAACGTTTAATTGTTGCCACGCAGTGAAATTAAATTAAATTTAATTTAATTTAAAAGACTCACACTACGCAACGCAACCTACAATAGTTTAATTGATTACAAATGTATGTCATCGACGAAATTCTTAATGATCAATCCCTGATCGTCGATTAATTATGCCCATCCCTAATGGGCATACAGTATATTCTCACCATTTCTCCCTGCACTGCAGCGCCCCCCTATGGGCATACAGCATACTTTCACCATTTCTCTCTGCACCATAGCGCCCCCCTATGGGCATACAGTATACTCACCATTTCTCCCTGCACTGCAGCCAGCTTCGAGCCTGCTGTTGCTCTGCCACACACACCCAGGCCAGCTTCTTGTACAGGTCGCTCTTCTTGATGATCAAGGAGCCGTCCGCATCAGGCTCCGCCCTCTCCAGCAGCAGCTGCCGTACGCTGGTCAACAGCGTCTTCATCTCCGCCTCCGACCATGACCCATGAGCCTCAGCTGGGGGACAGGAAGTGACAGCATAAAACAAGACAGGATCAGAACTCACAGAGCTGATGTGTTTACACTAATTAAAAACAGTTTACGACTGCCTTTGCGGGGTGACCCAAGCTTCCTGGATCTTCAGAACGATTAATATCAAAATTATGTACCGTACCATCCACAACACTATGGAAATGCTGATCTGACCTTAACGGCCACCTTTCTTTTGAGCACACACACAAAAGACCTGAATGGACGGCTAGTGCACCATGAAAGGCAATACTATTGGCAATACTACTGGCAAGATGTCATATTAGTGGGTAAAAATCAAAGACTAATCCTTTAAGACTATGGGCCCTGATTTAAATTCTGGGCAAAGAAGTCAGTCAGTGAGCAAACTGTCTCGTAAATGAACTGAAGACATTCAAAAGCACTGAGCTCATCTGTCAATGTTTCAATGAACATCTTGCTCATGGTATTAATTAACAAAAGGATTTTCCTTCCTTGGGCCATCCCCAAACTGTTTCCACAAAGTTGGGAGCATGGAATTGTCCAAAGTTTCTTGGTTAATGCTGAAGCATTCAGAGTTCCTTTAACTGCAACGAAGGGGCCAGCCTAGCAAATAATGCATGAATTGTGTTCATACATACTCCAGATTTCAGTATATATACAGTATGAATTAGCTTGCATTATGGCTTGGGACCATACATTCTGACATGTTAAACTTTCCATCATGGTGTTGTGGAATGTCGCAGACAATAAATCACTTGAATAAGTCACATTACAAAAGGCGTTCATCCTTCAGCGTCATTCCCGCCCTTTCATATTCGTGTACAACGTTGGAAATGTATTGGCTATGACAAGATTGTTGCTTTTAGACTGCACATTTTGCACTTAACCAGTCACGTAATCTGGGGCCCTACAGGTGTTTTGGTGTGTGTTTGATCACTCACACATCATGGCAAAGCGTTTCTTTACAGCTTCTTGGCTGCGGCCCATCTTGTCTGAGATGGTCAACCAGTTTGTCCCATGCAGTGTGTGCAGCTTTTTCAAAGCCTCGTTCTCGTCTTCTGTAAACCTGGGGAGGGGATGAGACATAACGGTTACACACATGAAACTGTTCCACCACCAGGGTCACTAAAGAGTTTTTTGTACCTTAAAATAAAGTTTCCAAAATCATGTCAGTGGTTCATCAACTCGTAACAGGGAGAGCAACACTTTTGCATTCGCTTCACGGCTCTCTATCGGCTATAACCGCAATATCGCCTATATATCATGCAACATACTCTACTTTGTCAGTGGACATCATTATTTGCTGGATGAACAAATAGCGTTTGTGTGACAGAGTACAAGTCCTTTTTAGCGTTGCTTTGAGTCACCTGAGTCCATAACAAAATGTATGCTTGAGCACATTTGAACAAAAGTCTTCCTTCAGTTGCTCTTGAGTTTTAAAGAGCACAGTGACATACAGTAGTTGTTGAAAAGCTGGGGCTTACTTTCCCTTGTAATTCTCCTCGTCAAACATCTTCCTGGCTCGTGCGAGGATGGTGAACCAGCTACGAGGTATCCCAGCACCTGTTCATAAAGATGACACAACTCACTGCAGCAGCGGAGGCTTTACCAGTAACATCAACATGCCAGCCCTGCTGTTACAATGTTATAATGTTACATGCCTGCTGTTATAATGTTAAATCCGCCTAACGGCAGTGGACACAAACAAGCAAAACAATTTTTCACCCACATCCCATTTCATCAACACTCATTCATACACATGACATTACGGTCACAGACACACACACGACATTTGTACTCACAGACACACATGCCAATTATACTCACAGACACACACGACATTTGTACTCACAGACACTACGAATAAACCCGAGCTGTCTCTTCTGACTCCTGATGGTAGACATCTCATCCGGGAAGCGGTGTGGTTTGAAAAGCTTCTCCGCGCTGTCAATCCCGCTGATCAGCAGGAAGTTTTTCACATTCAGCTGCAGCTTCTTGTTCTCGGAGGCAGTGAACCTCCCGGTGCGCACAGGGATACCTGTGGGACAGGTGAGAGGACGGAGGCCAGTCAGTGACATAAATGAAGTGGTCCCTTAAAAGCACACTGTTAATCTCACACTGTTATACCATAGCAAAACCAATGCGCTCAACAATGATGAAAGCTTCCTTCGACAACAACAAGAAATCAGTTCTTAATAAAGGCCTCTATTATGTTAAACCAGGACGGAGGCCAGTCAGTGACATAAATGAAGTGGTCCCTTAACAGCACACAGAAAAACCCTACATAATGAGAGTGGAGAGCACCCAACCTCACATGTTAATCTCACAGTTATACCATAGCAGAACTAACTAGCAGCACTCAACGATGATGAAAGCTTCCATCGACAACAAGAAATCACTTCTTAATGAAGGCCTCTATTATGTTAAACCAAAATACAGTACAATTCACACATTCCTTACAGGTTGTACAGAGATGAACTTGCTCCTCTGGAAATGTGCCATGCCTGCCAGCAGAGCAGTTACACTCCGTTTAAGATAAGTGGGCAGGGGGACCCTGTGGCGCGACTGTTACAGCGCCCGTACCATATTCGGCCCACGTCTGGCCCGGGTCATCTCCCCATCCCACCCCATCTCTCCCCATCCCATCTCTCTCTGGCCCGGGTCACTTCCCCATCCCACCCCATCTCTCTCTCCCACTCCCTCCACTGTCCAGTCACACAACACAGTTGACATAACAAGCCAAACACGTAAAAAAAACCACACATCCAGCACACTCAAACAACAAACATCCAGCACACTCAAATAAATAAACAAACAAACATCCAGCACACTCAAACAACAAACATCCAGCACACCCGAACAAACAAAAAAACAAACATCCAGCACACTCAAACAAACAAACATCCAGCAGACTCAAACAAATAAACAAACAAACATCCAGCACACTCAAACGAACACAGCATATTTGTTCACCTTGCGTCTTGAATTCTCTGAAGCGGGGTAGGTCATAGTTGATGACCTTCACAACCCAGGCGTGGTCGTGGAGCTGGAAGTTGGGCAAAAACTCCTTGAGCTCCTGGAGCACAGCATCGTCCAGGTCCAGCACAGGTGCTTCCTTTAGCCCATCATCCAGGTGAGGCGTGGTGTCTGTGAGCGAGAGTGTGTCTTCTGCAGGAGAGGGTCTGTCTTCCGCAGGAGAGAGTGTGTTTTCCGCAGGAGAGAGTGTGTCTTCCGCAGGAGAGAGTGTGTTTTCCGCAGGAGAGAGTGTGTCTTCCGCAGGAGAGAGTCCGTCTTCCGCTGGAGAGAGTGTGTTTTCCGCAGGCTGAGAATTTGCGATTTTTCTGATCTTCTCGGACTTCCTCTTCTTGGCAGGCTTCTGTTGGGACGCCTCACTGTCCACTTGCACCGGCGTGGGTGACACATCTGCCTCTGTGCTCTCTCCAGTGGAGACCGTCTCATCAGCTCTCCTTTTCTTTTTCTTCTCTCTCCTCTTCAGTTCTTCCTCCTGGGGAAGAGCAACGAATCTGTCTTCCGCAGGAGAGAGCGTGTCTTCTGCAGGAGAGAGTGTGTCATCCGCTGGAGAGAGTGTGTTTTCCGCAGGAGAGAGTGTGTTTTCTGCAGGAGAGAGTGTGTTTTCCGCAGGCTGAGAATTTGCGTTTTTTCTGATCTTCTCGGACTGGCTCTTCTTGGCAGGCTTCTGTTGGGACGCCTCACTGTCCACTTGCACCGGCGTGAGCGACACATCTGCCTCTGTGTTCTCTCCAGTGGAGACCGTCTCATCAGCTCTCCTTTTCTTTTTCTTCTTTTTCTTCTTAATTTCTCCCTCCTGGGGAACAGCAACGTCTGCAGACTCTTCCGTCATCACTCGTGTCACGTTTAAGTTCTCTGCTTCACGTTTTCTTTTCTTTTTTCTTTCACCAATTCCACATGGAACCTCAGCTGGTGTAAAGTCATCTTCCTCAGGTCCTTTTGATTTCTTCTTCTTGTGTTTGTATGTCTTGACAGAGTCCACTTCGGTGGCTGTCTCTTGAGGACTGCCAGGTTCTGGCGCCAACTCTGGTCGGTGTTTCTTGTTCTTTTTCTTCTTTTTCTTTTCCTGAGGCAACAGTTCTGCTTCCGTCATGGTCACCTCGAACAGGACGTTTCCTGTAACAGCATTAATGGAAATCAACCTGCATCTACACAGAAATACACAGATATGAAGTTCAAAACTTCTAAAGGGAAATTCAGACTTCCAGTCACTCAGTACCATTATGGTACAGTACAGTATAACAGTAGGTTAAAAGAGTATAACAAAATCTATAGAAATATTTCTAGAATAAATATACATATGAAGTGCAGGGTCGTGTTGTTAAAGTGTGAATAATTATGTCTGTGGAGATGCACTCTCCTCTAGACAGATAGGCCTACTAATGGATCAATCGGTCCAGTTACTGCACTGTGTGTGGAGGGTCAGCGCTCCACCCCTCCCTCCACAAGTGGACTTGTACAGTCTGATGGCATGAGCCTCAAAGTGCCATGAGGGACAAATAACTTTTAGTCTCTCTGTGTTGCACTCTGGGAGAAGCAATCTGTTGTGTTAACAGGCTTCTCTGTTGGCTGATAGCGGTGCGCAAGGGATGGTTGGCATCATCGTGGACGGCCAGCAGTTTAAGTGTTTTCCCCGCCACTGCCACCGACCAGGTGATCTATCAACATGCCGACCATAGACATGTTGTGTCTCAACATTAGAGAAACATTAGAGCATGTTTACACTTCTTAGGGTACTTGACAGGTATCTGATTAAGTACATCATAGCAACCATACACCTATTCAACATTATCTAGGGATCCTCAACCACAACGTTTCGTTCTTTGAGTTAGATAAACAAAGTAAGGACCGTCCACATTAGCTATCAAGTATGTCAAAATATGGACTTCACAGATACACATATACGATAATCAGCTTACCGGCGGACATACTGCAAAGACTATAATGATACGCGTCGTGGATCTGTCTGAGGTTTCTTCCTATATATATCTCCAATTATAGGGAGTTTTTCCTTGCCCCTGTTGCTCATGGGCTCACTTTGAAGGTTTGACGCTCTGTGAAGCGCCTTGAGACATGTGTAATGTTTTGGCGCTCTATAAATAAAATTGAATTGAATTGAATTGAATACGCAAACTTTGATAACAGTAACGGTTACGTAGATCGATATACTTCGACTACTCACCCAAGCAAAATCCACTCGTGTGTGTGTACACGTTTTTCGCTGGTGAGAGTGAACCAGCGCATTCTCACAAAGATAAATCTCTCTCCGCCACCTAGTGGGCTGGAGTTGAAATGGGACTAGTGTTTCCAGAATCACGCAATGAAATCTAGACGCACCCTAGCGGCAGCAAATGTAACATCACCCCTTAAATCGAAACTTATGTCGTGGAGCATCCACAGGACACCAAAGCCTCGAAGGCTTTGCAGGACACGAGCACGACTCATGCATGCGTGGCCGGGTGTAACAGAATCAGGTAAGGAACGACACATACCGGTATCCATTTATTTTCTCACAAAAGAAACCGAGTAGATCGACTCAATCCACAATAATAAAGTTTAGGCCAGAAGTATATGACTGTTTTAATACGACGTCTGATTATGTTATGTTATGTTATGCTTTTACAGTTTTTCTCAGTCGCTTCGCTTTGGTAGCCTACAGGCCTATTTGTCGAATCATCCTTGAGATTTGCAAAACAAGTGCATTTCTCAAAACAGTTTACAAATAGCAAAACACCATGGATTACATGCAAAAGCCAGTTTCATGCTCAAAATCCTTAGTTCATCTCTCAAAACGAAATACTGTCAATGAACATGTCAGTGCATCAGAATGGCAAGTCCTTGTGTTATTGTGAGACAGTCAAATGGCTAGTCATGTTGTCAGTGTATAGGCCAGTAAATCTAGCGTTTGACCCATAACTAATTGCAATAGTAATCATTCGAAGTTTTTTTGTGATCCCTAGGTATATCTAATTAACATATAAAAATCTACCCATTTATATTTAGTGGAACATACTTTTTTTCAAGGTCAAAGGTAGCAATTTCCAATGCATTTTGCCATTGGGATTTACTACTGGTAAAATGGGTAAGAAATTTAAACTATAGATATCAAATTGAAACTTTCACAGTTGCTTACTCACATTAAGGCAAATATTGTTTGTATTGCAAGTTTTCTGAAATGTGATGTTTAGATATGCAAATGAGACCAGTTTTACCTAAATATGCAATAATTTGCATATATTTCTAGAAAACTAAATCTGAACAATAGGTACAGTCAGCTTCAAAATAATTGCTGCATTTTGCTTCTATATTGGATACCAAAAGCCTATGCAAAGGGAATATTAGATATTACTTCATCACCTCAGAAATGAGGAAATCAAGTCAAGTCAAAATCAATACGTTTCAATGGAAGTACATTAAAGAACAAATGATTGTCAATGATATGTTTTCATTATGATACTAACTCTGTTTTCAAGGCAAAAAAAGGTCAGAACTGACACTACCTGAAAATGCTCAAGACAGCACTATTCGCTACTTGTACAGCCATAAACAAGTAAAGTTACACATTGGTTAGGGGAGTAAGTCAGTACAAGACACTGAAAACGTACATTTCACTTTTTTACTGTATGCTATTTGCAATTCTACAGGATTTTGACAGAATGTGAAGACTGATTCAACAGTTGTGTATGTAATGACATTGAAGCATTGAAATGAAGACTATTAGTTTTATTGGGCATGACTATTCAGCATCCATAAGTAGAGTTCATTTTAACTGACATGACGTAAGCAAATGATAATGTTATGAAACAGCAGAGAATTGCATGAAAGCAACTGATAAATGTCTAAAAGCATTTGCAATTTGTTCAGAGGAAGGAGAAATTGCTACTATGATGTGCACAAATGACTAAATACTGTGGCGGTTGAACTAAAAATTATGAGAATTTTCATTCTGATCTGAGAAAAACACCAAAGCGACTGAGAAAAGCTGTACTGTAATTTTTTGACAGACCATGCCATTGCGGTACAGAGAGGAAAAGACAGAACTGTATAATACAAAGGAAAAAAGGGAAAAAAGTAGAAATGTGACCACCATCTCCTTTTGGGAAAACTACTGCACATGCAGTGCTGTAGGAGTCACAGTGCAGTCTTCCCACAATGCACTGCACATGCAGTGCTGTAGGAGTTACAGTGCCGTCTTCCCACAATGCACTGCACATGCAGTGCTGTAGGAGTCACAGTGCCGTCTTCCCACAATGCACTGCACATGCAGTGCTGTAGGAGTCACAGTGCCGTCTTCCCACAATGCACTGCACATGCAGTGCTGTAGGAGTCACAGTGCAGTCTTCCCACAATGCACTGCACATGCAGTGCTGTAGGAGTTACAGTGCAGTCTTCCCACAATGCACTGCACATGCAGTGCTATAGGAGTCACAGTGCAGTCTTCCCACAATGCACTGCACATGCAGTGCTGTAGGAGTCACAGTGCAGTCTTCCCACAATGTACCAAAGCGACTGAGAAAAACTGTAACAAACTCTTTTGAGAACAAACAGTCTTTCTATAGATGATACATCTTGAATTTCCCCTTGGGGATCAATAAAGTATCTATACTAGCTATTTCTCAGAATGTACACTGTACACTGCATGTACATTGTCCTATGGTCACGTTTCTACTTTTTTCTACTACAGTATGTAGTGCTATCTTTTTCTTTCTGTATCGCAATGACAGGATCTGTCAACAAATTACAGTAAAAAAAACAGTAAGTGTAACGTGGTAAACAGTTCTCAGTCGCTTTGGTGCTTTTACTATTTACTAACAATTAGCTACATACTCTGCGTTGTGTTGTTGTTGGAATAAATGTCGAGTCGTGTTGTACAGTAGTTGTAGCCACTAGCCGTTCACAATTTGATGAAATGACACTCTAAACGGGAAACGAAACTAGCCTTCTGATTATCATCATAACAACGGCTACGGCGAACATGCTAATCATGTTTTGACAAGTCCACATTATGGGAAGTGCAAGCCAGGAGTATATTATTTAGACATTCGTGTAGGCTAAAATACAAATAAGCCTATAAGCCATAACCGTACAGGGAGCCCAGTAGCAAAAAAAAAAGAAAGAAAAGAAAGAAAAGAACTGCATTGGATACCTTTAAGAAGGGTTAAATAATTTCCCACTTGGGTACCACCTCCCAAAATACATCTTTGAGACAGGTCTGTTTTTTGATTGATTTAGCTCCCTGTATGCCGTCCGTCCATTCCATTTATTGGCTCACTTCACTTGCCTGTCGATGCAAAGATGTCGGACAAGAAACGAAAGGTGGAGGACACCAGCAGCTATTTGAAGAAGCAAAGGGTAAGTCCTCATATTACCTAAATCTGTTATAGTTAAAAGATTCCAAAGTCAAGGTGCAGAACAAAAATGATTCGTAAAAAGTAAAAAGTTTGCAAACTTTAAAAAGATTGTCAAAAGAAAATAAACTAAAAAGAAGGATTTAAAGTGTGCGAACGTTTTCTCTTCTTTTTACAGGTAAATCTGACATGAAGTTTTGACTGAAATGTTTTACTGTACATTCACAGTACAACTTCAAGTCAAGTCAAGTCACATTTATTTATAAAGCGCATTTTCAGACATTACAATAAAGCAATAGGGTTACAGAATCAGAGGGGTAGAATGACTGGGTCCCCCAAGGAAGCTAGGGAAGCTTGTAGGCGGGATAAATAAACAATATGCATCAGTAGTTAATGCATCATACAAAGTTGAAGTCAGGTGTGCGTCGTACATTATTTCAATTATTTATTCAATGAAATAAATAATTAGGCCTAGCTAATGAGTTCGGGTGTCACAATAGTCAAGAAGATATTAATAGTGAATTTTGATACTTTCTTGATTTGATTTGATATCTATTGCAGGGACCCTCCTATATCACACAATGCTATCATCATATAATTGTCCCCTGCAATTGCCATCAGTAGCCCATTTGCCAGATAAGAATATGAACTGGTTGCCGCTGCTTAGGAGATCCTTTTGCACACTGAGGGGGAGGGCATGGAGGTGCACTGCGCTTCAGTGCTGAAGGTCTTGGGCTGCTAAACATCTGCTTGGCTACTGGTAGCAGTCTCTCCCATTTCTGCCAGGAACATCATGTGCTTGGGTGGGGATGGTGACGGGTATGGGGAGGATCCTGGGGAGTTTGACTGGGTGGCGGGATGATGAGATGGGCATTGGTGATGTGAGATCAGGTGGGTTTGGCTGGCCTGGGCAGTTTGATTGGGTGGGGTGGTTATTGGGTGTGAGTGGTGATGGGAAATCAAGGAAGTCGGGTTTGAATACTGGTCCAGAGTCTCCATCTGCCTGCTGAGGTCCTGGGGGGTTTGTTGCTCGCTCTCAGCAGGTATTCCTGTAGTGTATTCCATATTATTAAGGCTTTGTGGTGGCAAGGAGTCAACGAAGGTGGGGAGGGGCACTGGTACATGAACCCTTCTTTCTGATAGCCTCCCAGCAGCTCTGATAGGTGCTATTTCCTCATACTCATTCACAGAGGTTGATGCCAGTGATTGACTATGAGTCATTTCAGCAGCACCCATCTTATCATGTCCAGTGGACATGGCTGGGCCTGCCATGCTTAGGTTAGTGCTTAAAATTATTGTTTTACTGATAATATTACTATTCTCCCTAGTTTGTAATTGTTCACTGTTAATTTAATTTGTATTGTTATTTATTTGTATGTCGCTTTGGACAAAGGCGTCTGCTAAATAACCATAGCCATAGCCATAGCCATGCTGGTCTGCCTTTCAGTGGAGGCTAGGGGGCTCATCATCACCAGAGGTTCTTACACCGGGTGGGGGGTGGGGGGTTTGGCATATTTCCTTTTCAGCTTGTGCAGAGTGTTTTGATTTAGCCGAGTTGTTGATGTTCTCAGTTTGTTCCATCTGTGTGGCTACTGAGCGCTTATCAGAGGCTCGGCTCAAGGTTGGCAGAAAAAATGTTGGGTGCAGGAGAGAGAAGTGATAGTTTTGGGTGCAGGAGAGAGGTGATTGTTTTGGGTGCAGGAGAGAGAAGTGATAGTTTTGGGTGCAGGAGAGAGAGGTGATAGTTTTGGGTGCAGGAGAGAGAGATGATAGTTTTGGGTTAAGGTCTTGGCCCCAGTCCAACTCAGCTCTGTGCTATTTGGTCTGAAATATTCTCTGCGATTCTAGAAAAGTCTAAAATTGTCAATAAAATTCTGTTCTTTGTAAATGTCATTTGCTCCAACATGCACAATGATGCGCTTGATAGTTGCATATTTTGACACCAGTTCTGTAAGTTTGTTTTTTGTGTCAGACACTGAAACATTTGGGAAAACATACAATCATCCTTTTCCCATTTGAAATTCTCCCAGCTGAGTTGCTTGGAATGAGGGTTGTGGGATGAACAGGTGCCGAGTGCTGCTTCTTGTCTGTGCCCGTCTTTCTATTGTTGTGGTTTGCTCGCTGCCTGTTTTGTTTTTTTTCCTGGGAAAATCCTCTCTCACGTCCTGGAGGCATTCAAATCTGTTCCATAGTGTAAGGCGCTCTGGGTCTCCCTTAGGACCACAAGCCCTATAGCAGTTTGCTGATCTATCTGTATTTCTGATACGAGGCCTGGAGTCAACATCTGAGTTTACTGGTGTTGAGGTAAGTACAGGTCGCGTATTCAGTTTTTTGCTTTTTGGCCTGGCACCTTACCTGTGCCAAGGCTCAGGACTCTCATTCTCCTTTGTGAGGTTGATGCATTAAATGCTATTGGCAGACTGCTGGGTTACATTCTCTGCATTTCCAGTCGTTGCTGTACTCACTCCTAGTTCATCTGTCGTTGATGAAAGGGCATCAATCTTTGATTCCAAAGCAGAAATCCTCTGTTCTAGCTCAGTATATTTTCTACATGATCTCCTGGGTCTCGGGCCGGAGGAGTGCATTTTGCTTTAATCCAACAGGTGACTTGTCGTTCAGCTTTCTCCCATTGACTTGGCTGGCTCATGTAAAGTGAAAACGCCACTAAAGTGATTCCCAGATTTAAGTGTACTGGTTTACTGTCTTTGCTAACCTAGCTTGTTAATGAAATAAAACATCAAACATCTTGCCAGGACATTGCCAGTTGTACTATACGAAAGTTTGTGTTTTGAGGTGAAAACAGCATCCCAGATTGTTGTGCGATTGGATGAGATGGAGATATGTTTTTTTTTTTTTTTTACTACTTGCAGTATCAAGCTGTCATTTGCCAGCAGCATTTCTTGCCCACCAGTTATCCATGGGGGTCACATGACTGCCAAGTCTGAATTGCCTCTGTGCCAATCCTTAACAGACACATAAAGTTAACCTAACCCAATCCTTAACAGACAAATAAAGTTAACCTAACCCAATCCTTAACAGACACATAAAGTTAACCTAACCCAATCCTTAACAAAACTTACATACTGTATGTCAGTGGAGCACAATGACATCAACAGATGATGAATTGTTCAATTCCCATTCATCCCTTTCTACATTCCACAGTGTAGAGAATTTCACCTTGTCTAATTAACAATAGTTAGCAACAACGTTGTTGATTTTTATGTGAAATGCCATCTATCAGACATTGTGTTTTTTTTTTTATTATATTTTGCCTTTGGTGATTGCATTTTGTTTTCAGATGGACAAGATCTACAATCTACTTGAAAAGCACAGGCTGGAGAGATTTTACAAGCCATTCCTTGATATTGGAGTGGAGGATGAGAGAGACATTCTTGATATATCTGATGAAGACTTGAACAACATGGGTAAATCAAGTGTTGAAAAGATAAAATAATGTAGTCTGGGGAGTCTGCACTTTATTTCTACTGCGCAAGAGGCGTGATCAATGGGCATAGTTTAAATGACTCTTTTGGATAGTCCTTCAACCAATCAGACCAACAATCCGGGTGCACCTTTTGGATAAGCTACCGTAGTTTGTGATTGGACCCATTTGCCAGGGGTATTAATAATTTAGTTCTTAAGTGTATATATATTATTATTATTTTATCTTTTTTTTTCAAGGCTTAAGTCAAGTGGAGAAGAACCGGTTTAAGAGCATGCTGGACACTATTAAAAGACTCGGAAAAGGTGCCGCCCCTCTCACGCATGAGATGGAAGTGACGAAGTCAGTGGACGGGTTCAGTCTCTTTTATTCATTCCCCAAGTGTCCTGAGCGCAGAGAATTAAGGGGTATGTTTGTGTTCTCCCATAACCTTAATCATACAGTAACCAGTTTCTTTTCATAGGGGCCAAACAGAGAAGTTGTATCTTTACCTTTTCTTGTTTTTCTTTTAACTTTTTGCATGTTTCATTTGGTCCTTGGTCTATGTTTTATTTAACCAAAGTGTCTGCTAGTACATTTCAACATAAATATAGACACAAACAAATGCGACTTCCTGCCAAATCCCTGACAGTGCCTTTAAGTTATCCCGTTTGTCTCTTTTGATTGAAAACAAATGGACTATAACTTTTAGTAACCTAACTGAAACCTTAAATTCTGTGTTTTTTTGTTTTGTTTAAGACTTGGACCCAGCACAAAACACGGTGGAAGATCTCATGCTCCGAATTGGTTATCAGGAGGGCATTGGTAACAGCATGGGTGTTTGCCTTTTCACTGCCCAGGGAATGCCCCTCACTGATGATCCCTTTTTCAACACATGTAAGTAGAGATTGTTTATAGTGCAGTCCTTGATTTAGCCAGTGTAAAACAAGAGTAACAACAGTGGAAATACAGTAAACACATTGATTCCCAAACATTAGTCCTGAAAATTAGTAGTATTATGATTATAATGTTGTATTATGTTATTGGTATTGGCTGTCGGCCAAATAGTTATTTTATAGATCAGTATCGACAGGCCTACCTCAGTATTTCTTGAATTTCCCCTTGGGGATAAATAAAGTATCTATCTATCTATCTATCTATCTATCTAGACAAATGCTCCTGGCACTATATCCACAGGGAGTGCACAAAATGACGGGGAACTTTTTTTTACACATTAACAAATCAACTGTTAACTGCACCAAAGTACACTCTCGCCTAGGGCTCCTGTCAGTCAGAGCAGGCTCTACATGTCAATATAGAGAATTCCCCAATCAGGGTATCCCTAGCATGGAAAACATCTATGAAAATAATTACTGTATGTAGCGGATATAGCGCTTTGGAACGGAACTCTTCATGTGTTGGCCCTCATTCACTAACTAGGCAGACAAGTTTTGAGAGTTAAATGCGCCTCTTCCTCCTTTTGATCTTCACTGCTCTTGTCCTTGTTCCTGGGCAGCAGTGGCCCAAAACACAAAACATGTCCACCAGGCTTCTGATTGGCTGCTCTTGTTCCTAGTGTGTAATTATTATGTTTTGATTATTACCCTTTCAGGCTGATATTGCTAAACAGTGACGATCGCTTGGAGCAACATCATGAGCAAACTTGCCATGTCTGTCTTGTTTGAATTTCCACAGGGTCACTAAATGACAGGCACTTGGAGAAAGAAAGTCATCTCTACGCCATGTTCACACCCAAAGAGAACCTTCCACCGCTGCAACCAGCTCAGCCAGTCACGAAGCCCTCAGGGACGAGCACCGTGCGCTGCCACGTTATGCTGAGGGTACACCGACTTTATTACCTCTAACTTAACCTTTAAAAGGGTGGGTTTTGAACATTCTAACACAAGATTCTATTCCGCAACAATTCAACGTTCTAAAATTCTATGTAGAATTCAATGAACCCAGACATTCTTTAGAATGTTAATTTTCCAACATTCCAAACACACCGGTGTAATAGCGGCTAAGGACCTGGGCTAGCATGAAGTAGCCTGAAGATAAAAGTTAAATTCCATGCCGTGTCCAATAACATGTTTTAATAATAATGCAGGGAAACTATGAAGTGAAAGTAGACCTGGAAGACCATAAACTGGCTGATCTGAGAAAAGGGCTGGCGTTTGAAAGTGGAATACCATCACATCTGCTGCAGTTAAGGTTAGTATCTTTGAATATCCATTCTTCATTTTTATATTCACACACACACACACACTTGCAGCCAACGTCCAGTGTCTTGTGGATGCATAAACACAGTTTTTGAATGATGACAAGCTTAATGTTTTTACAACAGGGATATACCATGGAATACTGACCTCTTGGCAGACATGGGTGTGGATGAAGAGTCTTTGGTGCATTTCTTCCTCTCTTCACACACTGAGGACGGTCCAAGTGTTGAGGAGTTTCTCACGGCTGATATCCAGCCCGCTGTGCAGCAGACTATGAAGGGCTTGAGTGTCTTCTTCTCTACTCTATATTCCATTGTTAGTACTGTATTGCTTTATATTCCACTGATAGTACTGTGTTGCTTTGTAGTCCATTATTACTGTATTGCTTTATATTCCAGTGTTACAACTGTATTGCTTTATATTCCACTGTTAGTACCGTATTGCTTTATATTCCACTGATAGTGCTGTATTGCTTTATATTCCACTGATAGTACTGTATTGCTTTATATTCCACTGTTAGTACTGTATTGCTTTGTAGTCCATTGATAGTACTGTATTGCTTTGTAGTCCATTGATAGTACTGTATTGCTTTGTAGTCCATTGTTAGTGCTGTATTGCTTTATATTCCACTGATAGTACTGTATTGCTTTATATTCCACTGATAGTACTGTATTGCTCTATATTCCACTGATAGTGCCGTATTGCTTTATATTCCACTGTTAGTACTGTATTGCTTTGTAGTCCATTGTTAGTGCTGTATTGCTTTTTAAAAACAGTTTTAGTCTACATGTTGATGTCAGTGGTACTGCAGCATGTTAAGCCACATGTCACCTCTGTTGGCAGAGAACAAAGCAAGTTGGGGGGTTCAGAAATGTGGTGGCGCACATCCGCAGGCTCACTGGATGCCATGCGCTGGCTCAGACTCTGCATCAGCTGATCTGCAGGAATGAAATAGGGACCAAAGTACAAAAGGTAATACAATAACTAAGTAGTGTTTCCTGTCCATATTTTGTATTGGGTATAATAATATAATTGCTAAATGCTTGTTATTGATGAAGTATTATTGAAAGATGCCTCTTGTCTTTATTGTCTTTGTTAAATTTAACATGCTGGTATTTTAGCGTTACCCCAGAGTGTCAAAAAAGGTGACACTAAAAATTATTTGATTAATTGATTTTAAAACTGTGTAATCCATCCATTTTAGATTGCTCTTGTGGAAGGACTCTATATCCTTTTCAGAGAGTTATTACCAAATCGTTCGTCAAAATCGTGTGATGTGATCATTGAAGATGGTGAAGTGTTTGAGTACTCCCCTGAATGCTGGGGCTACCTGTTTTCTCAGGCTGAGGTAGGATACTTGGATCTATGAATATTAAATTATGTTTTCTAAAAAGGTTTGAGAGGAGACCATATGGTTGATTGACAGCCATCACTCACCCCACTTTCGTGTGTAGGCAGTAAAACCCTCCTTACTGCCACTGTCATGCTAGAATGGCAAAGCCTCCCACCTTCTCGCCCTATGTCTGTCACAACCAGAGAGTTGTGTTCCGAGTTTTCCTTTTCAAGACTACAGACTCCCAGGATTTGTTGTGTAGGGTAAACTCGGGGGTCATTTAGTGTGATTTCTTGCGCAACAAAACGCTGTAAAGCTAACAAAATGATTCTTTTCTTGTATTTGCATGTAGAGGGAGAGCATAGAGCATGAGAACTTTGCTCCGATGTACTTGAGTTGCCTAAGCACAGGGATACGGTTCTCAGAACCCGTACGGATTGCAGACCTACCAGACCTTTGTGAACGATCTACTGTCCTGCAGGCCCTAAACGGTAATATTTATAACTTCAGCCCAATTTAATCTCTGCTCACTATTCGCTTCAAATATGGAAAAACATAATCAAAACATTTCCTTCAGCTACGCCTTAAATAAGAAATAATCAGTCGAATTACAATGCAAGAAGATGATATCGAGCAAAGCTATAGCAACTTACCAGCCTGAATTTACATATGATCATTCATAGGCTCAAGTCATTGCAAAACTGGGACATTCTCTTTGGTTTCCTAATAAGATCAATATTTCGTGCCTTTCTGTCTTTGCAGATGGGGAAAAACTGCCCAATTGCACACTTGAAGACATGAGGAAGTCAGTCAAGAGAGACACCACCATGGAAAAGCTCATCCTCAGCATCCCACCCATGATAAGGACCTACCCGCTGTGGCTCTCCTATGAACACGTGCCTGGCAGCAAGTATGTTGATGTTCATTGATACCCTCTGCCCTCATGTGACTATTGTGTAGTAAGTTTGTGAAATTGCAGACTACCCGTCATTTTCCGACTATTAGCCGCGGCTTATACATTGATTTTGCTAAATTTCTTCAGCTATGAGGTTTATAAAGGGGGGCAGTTAATATGGTGTTACTGTAATATGGTTTTGTTTCTTTTAACTTGCATAAAACACTGTCCTGCGGCTTATACACAATGCGGTTTATATGCGGGAAATTACTGTACTACGACATGCAAGTAGGCTTATGCGACGTGGCCATTATGAACAATGATAAACAAAACACGTTTTTCACCTTAGCTGGTAGATTTTAGAGAATGGCAGATGCACAAACCTTATTTCTGTTTATTTCTGCAGCTTCAGGGTCAATCCAGAGAAGACATTTTCACAGATGAAAGAGGAACTGGTGGCATATCCGCACTTGCAGATTATTCCTCCATTGCAGCCATCCCATAGTTGTGTTGAAGCACCGTGCCTGATGTATCTCTCGGAGAGTAAGTTGAACCTGTTGAAATCTGATGGCAGTTATTAGCTGAATGAATGGAGATTTCTGTCACTGTATTAAAGGAACGCTCCACTGTTTTTTTTTTTTATATTAAACTACGTTATTCCCTTAACTAAGACGAGTTGATACATACCTCTCACGTCTCAATGCATGCACTCAATGGCTCTGGTGCACGGCGCTACTTTGATAGCACTTTAATAAAAAGTTGCTAGGATACGGGAACGCTGGCGAGTCACGCCGCTCCGTCTAGCTTCTCGTTTATGTTTGAATTTTGTCATAAAATTCATTTAATGTCATGTTTTGTTCCGTCTTCTTCATGTCAAATCTTTAAGTTCAACGTCGTCCACATGTAGGTCCTTTTTTATCTCGATCTGTGGCTGGCCTATCACTTTTTTTTAAGCCTAAAAGCAAAGTCCGTCCCATCTCAACATCGATGCCAACTGAACGGTAGATGGACTGCCTGTGTCGCTAACGGCATTCTGAGTGCACTAGCACTACGAGGGCGGCCTTCCCAACTTCTGAAACTTCAATCGGGACAGCATCTTGACCGAGGAGCTACCAGGCTGCCTGCTTTGATGACCACCAGCGTTCTGGATGAGGATGTGTGCAGTGGGACTAACATGCTAGCCGGCTGGACTGCTGCGTTGGCCAGGATAGAGAGGCTGCTCGGGTCAAACGATCTGTTTCGGAGCAGCTGTCTTCGGGTCTAGCAGCCTTGGTGGGACTGGTGAAGGACTCGTTGCGTTCATGTTCACAAAGTGCCAACATTGCCTTTGGACTTATTGAGTGTTTTGTTGTCTATGTGAAGCGTTTGTTCATCTGTGTTTCCTGTCTAAATGTTTGTGTACGGGTACGCTGGCGAATACGCCACTCCGTCCAGCATTTTGTTCTTTGTTTGTCTGTAGCGCTTTGGGTGTGCACTATGTGCTCACAAAAAATGCGCTTTATAAATAAAAATGACTTGACTTGACTTGACTTAGCTAGCCCAGTTCATTCGGATCCAAACAGAGATGAAGTTAGTAGCGACCAAACACCTCCACCTTTTCCCTAATAAAATACAGTTACACGACCAAGTATGGTGACACAAAATAAAATATGACGCTTTTCTCTTTTTTCATTTCGACTCGGCGCAGTAAAATCATCACTCTTGGATTTGCAGGTGTTGAAGTGCTTCCAAGTGCTATTCCACCATACAGTATAGTCATCCTTTTTACCTGCTTAGAAAAGCTCCACATTTTATTTTGTGTCAGCATACTTGGTCGTGTAACTACTCGTGTAACGGTACTGAAGTAGGGAAAACATGGAGGTGTTTGGTCTCTTCTAACTTCATCTCTGTTTGGATCCTAATGAATGAACTGGGCTAGCTAAGTGCTATCAAAGTGGCGCCGCGCACCAGAGCCATTGAGTGCACACATTGAGACAAGGGAGGTATGTATCAACTCGTCTTAGTTAGGGGAATAACATAGTTTAATATGAAAAAACGGTGGAGTGTTCCTTTAAATGATGGATTAGTGGCACTGAAGAAGTAAGTTGATGTATGAACTCGAGAGCCTAACAAAGAAGTATTGGAATATGAAAACATCATTGTTTAACATGTGCTTAAAACTTTTCAGTTTCGTATAATAAATGTGAAACGTGTACTGATCGGTGTTATATGTCCTCCATTTCCCAACACAGACAACCTTGGTGTGTATGTTCAGAATTCCAAAGGAGGCGTGGAAGCTTGTCTTTTTGATAGTCTGACTGGAAAGCATAAGGACGTGATGTTAAAGGAATTGGCAAAAGAGTAAGAATTAGATTTCTTTTTTTATCATTGTGTCTGTTGTAGTTGTAGTTTTGTGCCATATAGCAATTGGGAACTGTTTAGTAATTTATATACAGTATGTTCAGTCAATCAAATATATCTAAAGATGTTATGTTTAACTTTAATTGAAATGAACGTTTACTCAATTTTTATTCCAATACAGCCTGTACTGTATGTTAGACGTGAATGCCTTAAAGCATCTCCATCAATAACCTTTCATAACGTTTCAGACTCGGGGACGTGAGGACGGATGTGTCAGTGAGGACAACTAAAACCCCAAGAGAGGCAATCATGGTACTCTATTCTGTATTCTTTGAATATTTACACAATATATGGTATATGTTGTTTACTTAATGGGTGATAGGAGATTTGTACTGCTGTAGTTCATGACCTAATGTAAAGAAATCGTGTACAGAATGTACATGAAACATACTGTATGCCACAGTTCCCTCACACATTGTAGGTTTAAATGGAAACTTGACCTTTAGTCTTAAATAAGACCTTCTTGGTAAACAAAGTAAGCAACAGTCTGCATCATTTTTTTTTTTTTTTTTTAAATAGAATGCATAACATCTTTTGTTTCATCTTTCATATCTCAATTACCAAAGGAAAATTCCAGCGATTGTTCTCATAGGTCATAGATGCTCATGAGCCCTCATGTTTATGCCACAGAGTGTAGCACTGTACCTGCCTGGGAGCTTTAGGTGTTGGTTGCAGCAACTCGAGCTAGGTAGAACCAGTTGTTTAAGTTTTCTTTTCATACCGACAGTACGAAACAGATCTACTGTATGTGAATAATCGCAGGAATTCTCCTTTAAATCAAACTTACAATATGATTTTTATTAGGTTCTTTTGGATACAAGTGGTTCCATGGACGAAGAATGCTACTCGGACACCAAAATGAAAAAGCTTGATGCTGTGAAACAGCTGTTTGATGCCTTTGCCAACAGAAGCATGGCGTACGACTTCCCACATCTGATCAGTCTCGTGACCTTTGGGGGAGAAGTCCAAATTGTGCACGGCTTTACAGAAAACCTGGAGAAGTTCAAGGTGAGCAACATTTTGTCGATTAAAGGAGAGTAAGAAAGAGTATTTTATCTTGTTCTGGTATGTTACCATAGAAGGTGTCCAACTATGATCTTTAAAAACATTTTCAAATGTGGTCTTTAAAAAAACGCTCAGATGTTATTTTACAAGACCATCTACAACTCTTTAATTAGAATGGAGAATAAAGCGGTCAGTTTCAGTTTTGTCATTGTTTTCTGGACATCCATGTGAATAATTAATTGCCTTGCAGTCAACGACTGCTAACCATTAGGGGTCGACCAATTGATTGATCGGACGATTTTGGGCATTTTTAATAAATCGGGATCGGCCGCTGTACCGCTGAGTATATTAGGCCGATTAACATCAGGTGCATCTGCAGACAGCTCAGTGTTGTTGCTGCTATAGAACGAATGTGAATGTGAGACAGTGAGACTCGAGCTAAATATCTACTGTAACTATTTTATTGTTGAGCACCGCAATGATTCTGTTCGTAGAGACAGAAAATGCAAATACAGCCGTCGCTACTTTGGATAGGATATTGATAGTCTTCAACCAGCTGTGGCTTAAAGGTAGCTTAAAGGTAGTCTACCAATACCATCAACTGTGGTAAAAATGCAGTATTAATCCACAAAGAGGTCAAGTTGGAGTTTAGACGAAACATCTGCCAAATTAAATAACCATAGCAGAATCAATGCATGTATGATGTAACATGGCCTAACAATGTTAAATGATGATGGGTAAAACTTCACTCGGGTCGGTATATAAGCCCGTTAGAGTTTATGTAGCCTATTCAAAGGTTTAAAGCTACATTGCAGTGTTTCCCATACATTGACTTATTTGTGGCGGCCCACCACAATATCAACACTGACCACCACACAATGATTTTATGTTGTACTACTTAAAGGGATATTCCGCCATTTTTGGAAATACGCTCATTTTCCACCTCCCCTCGAGCAAAACAATCGATATTTACCTTGTTCCCGTTCATCCAGCCATTCTGTGAGTCTGGCGATACAACTTTTAGCTTCAGCCTAGCATAGATCATTGAATCGGATTAGACCATTAGCTTCTCGCCTGCTAGCTTCATGTTTAAAAGTGACTAAGATTTCTGGTAATTTTCCCATTTAAAACGTGTCTCCTCTCAAGTTAGAAAGTGTAATAAGACCAACTGAAAATGAAACCTGGCGTTTTTCTAGGCTGATTTGACATGGAACTACACTCTCATCTGGCGTAATAATCAAGGCAACTTGCAGCTACTGGCACTACTACTGCTTGTTCTCTATGGGGACTATTTTCAGATGCTGCGTACGATATCACTGCGCCTGCAAGTTGCCTTGATTATTACGCCAGATGAGAGTGTAGTTCCATGTCAAATCAGCCTAGAAAAACGCCAGGTTTCATTTTCAGTTGGTCTTATTGCACTTTCTAACTTGAGAGGAGACACGTTTTAAATGGGAAAATTACCAGAAATCTTAGTCACTTTTAAACATGAAGCTAGCAGGCGAGAAGCTAATGGTCTAATCCGATTCAATGATCAATGCTAGGCTGAAGCTAAAAGTTGTATCGCCAGACTCACAGAATGGCTGGATGAACGGGAACAAGGTAAATATCGATTGTTTTGCTGGAGGGGAGGTGGAAAATGAGCGTATTTCCAAAAATGGCGGAATATCCCTTTAAACTAGATGAACTCCTTTCATTGTAGAGCTATGCACACCTTTGTGCAGCCTCTCTGTTCCTCAACAACCATGCATGCACGTTTGAAGAATACATTAAAAAAAATCCAGCAAGGATTGTTGTTGTTGACTGTTGTTGACGACTGGCTAAATCGCAATTAAATCCAGTTAGCATCATAAGTATACGTTGCACAAATTTGTTAAAAATTTGCGCTCAAACACACTACCACCACAAATAGAATTAAATTCTGTGGGAAACGCTGCATTGTGTATTTATTTGGGGTCGATTCTTACCAAAATCTTTTTTTTTTCTGATGATCTCTGACTCTTCGTATGGAGACAGAAGACCATGCTAGCTAGCGTTATCTTGAACTACATATCTAGAAACATTGGAACGCTTTATTGCGCCATTCGTTATCCTTTTGATAACAAAAACACTCATCCACTAAATTTAAAGGTACACTATGCAACATTTTTCAGTTAATCAATTCGTTTCATACTGTTATATGATTAAATGAGTCATTACCGGTCGAACAATATTTTTTTCGGCTGCCCAGTGGTCTGTAGCGGTAGAACCACGCTTGCAATTTCAGGAGCCCTCGGGACGCACCCATGGTCTAGGTCTAGGAAGTCTCATGTGAAGTCTTGATCATGCTCATAAAAAGACAGACTGACCGATTGAGAAGTTTTGTAAAATAATATACACACTTAAGCTGTAGCTGAAAGCGAAACCGGCGATGAAATCGCCAATCCTGAATAGTTTCCCTTTAAATAAGCTTTTCGCTGCATGGCGGCCATGCATTACAGACTGTCATAATAGAGTCCAAATGGTATTATTGGGGTATAAGCGTATGATTGGTGCAATATTCCACTTTCTTTAGGCTCACATGCACAGTCTTCAGGCAGCTGGACACACCCCTCTATATGATGCATTAGCTCAAAGTGTTTCTGAGCTCAACAACATTCAGATCAAATTCCCTGAGTGCCATCTACGCGTCATATGTCTGACAGATGGAAATGATCTTGGGTTAGTATTTATTTAGATGGTGTGTATCTTTTTATAATGCAATCTTTACAATATTGTCATTGTTCTGAGTTCTAAACATAGGCTACATCTCTCATGACAGGTCAAAGAAAACCCCTGTGAGTATTGCCCACGTGTTGATGAGCGCCAACATTGTGGTTGACAGCATCCTGGTCGGAAAAGTTGATAACAACACACTGCATGGGATCAGTAATGTAACAGGCCTGTATCTTGTTCTGTGAATCTGTGCAGTTGTCTTTCAAATTATGTTTGAATTTTTCATAATGCATTAGGGAGGAGCTGTAATGTGCCTTTCTCTTGTATTGTAGGAGGATGCTGTTTTAAACCAGATACAAGTAAAACTGCTCTGAAACTCTTCGAAATGGAAACAGTCTTGTCTCTGGAAAGCAGGAAACTCAAGTTGAAGTCAACAAAGTCCATCACATCTGTAAATACCTTTTTGATCTGTTTAGAATATAGCATTACGTTCTGATCTGTTTAGAATATAGCATTACGTTTTGATCTGTTTAGAATACAGCATTATGTTTTGATCTGTTTAGAATATGTTACGTTTTGATCTGTTTAGAATATAGCGTTACGTTTTGATCTGTTTAGAATATAGTGTTACGTTTTGATCTGTTTAGAGTATAGCGTTACGTTTTGATCTGTTTAGAATATAGCGTTACGTTCTGATCTGTTTAGAATATAGCGTTACGTTTTGATCTGTTTACAATTTAGCGTTACGTTTTGATCTGTTTAGAATACAGCGTTACGTTATGATTACGTTTTGATCTGTTTAGAATACAGCGTTACGTTTTGATCTGTTTAGAATACAGCGTTACGTTTTGATCTGTTTAGAATACAGCGTTAGGTTTTGATCTGTTTAGAATATGGCGTTACGTTCTGATCTGTTTAGAACAGGGGTGGCCAACCAGTCTAGCATGAAGAGCCAAAAAAAATCCACAAAAGTCGAAAGAGCCGCACAACAAAAAAGGCGTCCATACTACAACAGCACAACATTAGGCCTACAGTTATAGCTCCTTTGTTTTTCATTTAAAGTAAGACACTTGGCAGATGCTCAATGATCATTGATAAATGATCATTGGAAAATGAAAAAAGATCAGACACACATCAAATCCCCCCTCACTGAATGACTTATAGGCATGAGCAATGCTCCAACACCTGATAATGCAATGTCAAGTGTTCAGTTAACTTTTAAAAAGAAAATAAACAAAAAGAAAACGAGACGTCTATAGCCATTACCAGCCTACTTGCAAAAGTATGTAGGAAATGTTCAGGTTTGAAGCTTTATGAATCCGTGGCATACCAAGTACCAAACTAATGTGCAGGCTAGAAACATATCACCTCCGCAAATGAGGTTATGTTTTCATCGGGGTTTGTCTGTTTGTTAAGCAAGATGTTAAGCGGACGCGAAGCAGGATGCGCGAGGCGGAGTTTTGCGATCTCAGAGTGCTTTTGTTTTGATTACTTTGACATATTAACCAGAGGGGTTATGCTACAAAACGGTAAATGGTCCTTTTCAATGGCATGTGTTCCTTCTACTTACGATTAGCTTCAGGGTATTCCTGATTGCAACAGTAGCATTAAACCTGGCTGAAGAATAAACACGTCTGCTTCGTTTTGGCCAATTCCTATCCATATCATGACGGTACAATTATTGTTAACTATTAATAATTACTTTTGGCAATAGGCTACTATCAAATTCTGAAATTATTTTTTATTTACCGGAAATAAAGGCTATTTCAAAAGGAAAACGTTTAGGTCCGAGGAGAAGTGAGAACATCAGTTGAGCAGCCGTGAGCCACACGAGAGGAGGCAAAGAGCCGCATGTGGCTCGCGAGCCGCGGGTTGGCCACCGCTGGTTTAGAATGTAGCATTACGTTTTTAGGGAAATGGACACATAATAGCCTCTCTGAACTTAAACAGAATCTAGAGAACATTGGCATACATTAAATAGCCTTTAACAAGGGTGAACATGTAAAGTGCTGAAACTGTTTTGCAGAAGAGGTTGACAGGAATCTTTGCCACCCATGGCTATGATGTCACGCCACAGGTGAAATTGCCCCCAGAGGTAGAGGGTAAGATGGTGGTGACAGAAGAGTAAGTAAATGTAATGTAATGGCCTGCCCTAAACCCTCCTGCAAATCCCATGCTTAACAGAATAATTCACTAGTCCAGTAGAGCCTGTATTACATCACCATTTTCTAATCGTAGTGCTCTGAAGAAAAAGATTCTGGAATCCAAAACGACGCGCTTCATGGAGAAGGACCGACGCATCGTGGAGGAGCTGAAAAGCCTCCACTGCGATCCCCATCCCTACTTTTCAGTCTTTCCTTCAGACACGGACTTCAGTAAGCCATGTTTAGACTCTAAGCTGTATTTCCTTCAGACACGGACTTCAGTAAGCCATGTTTAGATTCTTAAGCAGTCTTTCCCTTAGGCACAGACTTCAGCAAGCCACGTTTAGATTCTTATAAATTGGTGTATTGGGCACCAAATGTGGAAGAAAGAAATGCAGAAAACATGTATTGATTTTGTGACTCTGAAAACCCTTCGCAGCGTTTTGGAAGATGCTGATGCAAGGGCCTCCAGAGACTCCGTATGAGAACGGGGTTTTTGAACTCTACTGTCAGTTTGGGGACTCCTATCCAGTGAAGCCACCTCTAGTGCGTTTCATCACACCCGTATCCTTCTGAACTACACATTTAAGCTATAACAATTCTATAACAACTATAAGATAACAACTACTATGATAAATCTAAGGAAATGGTGTTAAAGGGATATTCCACCATTTGGGGAATTAAGCAAATTTTCCACCTCCCCTTGAGCAAAGCAATTGATATTTACCTTTTTCCCGTTCATCCAGCCATTCTGTGAGTCTAGCAATACAACGTTTAGCTCCAGCCTAGCATAGATCATTGAATCGGCTTAGACCCTTAGCATCTCGCCTGCTAGCATCATGCTTAAAAAGTGACTAAGATTTCCGGTAATTTTCCCATTTAAAACGTGTCTCTTCTCAAGTTAGAATGTGCAATAAGACAAACTGAAAATGAAACCTGGCGATTTTCTAGGCTGATTTGACATGGAACTACACTCTCATTCTGGCGTAATAATCAAGGAAAGTTGCAAACGTACTAGGGGCGCAGTGATATCACGCAGTACCTGTAAATAGTCCTCAATTGTTTTTGCTCGAGGGGAGGTGGAAAATGAGCTTAATTCCCCAAATGGTGGAATATCCCTTTAAACATGTATTAAACGTATTAATACTTCTTGCAAATATCAATAACTGGCTACAGTGCCTTTATCAAGTGACTTTGCCTTTGAGAAAGGCGCTATATAAATGAAACGTATTATCTCTCACATTCACTTCCTGTCAAACTCTTCATTGTCCTATCCTATTAAAGCAAAAAGCCCAACAAATATACTTTGAAAAAATCTAATATTGTGTTTTCTTTCTCTGTGTTGTCACAGTTGTCTGTGTGAAAGTGTTTGACAATTAGTAATGTAGGTTTTTAGATGTTACCGGCAAGACTGACCTGGTAGATGTCGCAAAAGTGTCCTTAACAATTAGGTGTATCACTGCAATGTGAACAATGTTGGACGGATCTGCCACAACATATTTGATCGTAACTACTCTGCCAACGTCACCATGAGGGAGATCCTGAATGCAGTGTACGGACTCCTCATAGCCCCAGAGCCCGACGACCCTTTAGACAGGTGAGTGCTCACAGCCCCAGAGCCCGATGATCCTTTAGACAGATGGGTGCTCACAGCCCGATGACCCTTTAGACAGGTGAGTCTTCATAGCCCCAGAGCCCGATGACCCTTTAGACAGGTGAGTGCTCATAGCCCCAGAGCCCGACGACCCTTTAGACAGGTGAGTCTTCATAGCCCCAGAGCCCGATGACCCTTTAGACAGGTGAGTGCAGGTGGACACTCTGGTCACAGATGACAGAGTAACACGTAGAGTAGAGCAGAGTATGGTATGGACCACCATCTATGTATTCACTTGGAAGACAGTGTATGTCGATTGTAATCAATATTTGGTCAGTGGGGTCATTTGTCCACATCTTTGCACAATTAAATAGTATGAACGACCTGAATGAACTGTAGTATCTTCACCACTATTATTCCAGTGTCCTAGCGGAAGAGTTTATGTCCAGCCCTGACACGTATAAACAAGAGGCGCAGAAAAACACAGAAGCCGCTGCCAAGACAACAATGTATGACATGGAAAAGGTAAACATCTCGGCCTCCTCCTGCCCACATAGAGAAATGTGTCCAGAATCTTTACAACATTTTATACAGACTGTCTCAGGTGAGTGTGGCTGTAATGGGACCAGGTCGATATAATGGCGTCTTTTCTCTCCCCAAAATGCCTTTCCACGCTCTCTGCCAACCTACCTCCAGCAGCACAAGTCAAAGTCTTATCCTGCAGCCCAAGCACCCTCCTCTGTTTTGACCTGTCGCTGACTAATTGTGTTCATCTTACATCGTGTGTTTCTGTTCTATTTACAATCGTTGTGTCCTACTCTGGCAAGACTGTTTAAGGTGCAATCAGGAATTTTACGTGATTTTAAGCCCATAACATTTGTGTCTGATTCACCAATCTCCTCACGATGGCTAGCAGCTCTTTTTGTGGGCACACTGTAAACGAAGTGCCTGGATGAAACTCTGTGTGGAATTTCTCTGGGAATAATGAAGGTGGCGGAGAGTTTCTTTCCTTGGTTAAATATATATTTGTTGCACAACAGCGCCTGTAAGCGTTTGTGCTAATGAATGTAAGCATAAACACACAAACAACACAACAACCACAAATCCCTGACTTCACCTGTAAGTACTTCCTGTGAAATCCCTTCCTGTGAATGTTTCTCAGAAACTGCTGGGTTTGGATGCACAAGCCTCATTCGTGCCACCTCACTTGATATGCCCGCTGACGAGGAAGATGTTTGTTGAGCCTGTGATAACGACGTATGGCACTGCCTATGAGCGAGGAGCAATCGAAAGCCACCTGAAGCGGTAAGTTGGATCTACACTATGAAGTCACTGACACATATAGCTTTATTCTTTCAAAGATAAGATGGGACTGCTTGTGTTTTTCTTTGTTTGTTTTGTATTAAGTATTTTTTTGTATTAAGTTATTTATCAAGTATTTGTATTTTTCATAGAACCAAAACGGACCCACTTTCTGGCGCCACTCTTGATAAAAACTGCCTGAAGCCGGATACGGACCTGAAACATCTGGTGAAAAACTATCGAGCTGGACAAATTAAAGATCAAATGAAGATGTTGTCCTGAATGGTAGAGCATTTAAACAATGAAAACAAACTTAGAAACTTATTTTATTTACACATTTAACAACAGATGAGCAATATAATATTACAGCAAGGTAAGGTCAAAACATGCGATTTATATTTAGAAAATTACATAAAGTGTAATGACATTAACATAACTCTGCACTTTTAACTTTTCTGTCAACAGTCCCTTTTTGATCAACAATGTTTTAATTATTCTTGTTTTGATCTCTTATCAAGAGAATGCCTTCTGTCTTGGCCTGTTTTGCCTTTGCGTAATTGCAGCGTCCTGGCCCTCTAGTGAGATACTGAGTTGTGAACGTAGGCTACACAATGTTGGAGGCAGTTCAGTTCTGGTATTTTTACTCAAGTTTCATGTCCTTGTACTCATGTCCTTGAATGTGACTTTTAACAGTGTTGTGTGCTTAGGCCTGATAGATTCTGAAATGGAATTTGTTTGTGGTTGTAGTGAAGAATTGTTTTTGTTTTGAATGTTATTTCCGTATTTTCTGACCGTTGTGTTTAGGTTTATTTTTGTTGTTTACTTTCCATATTCAAGATTTTAAGATTTTGTATTTTTTTTTAATGTTTGGAGTTGGATGTTTAGACAACTCCTGGTTGGAAGATGACGTTGCTAAATAAACTTACTTTTATGCAAACATCATGAGTCGCTTTGACACCTGCAGGTTGCATCTTTTACAGATGATGAATTGTATGTTTGTAGTTTCCAAGAACTGGCCTTTATGCACTCACTGTTTGTTATCAGGATAAATAACTTTTACATAATGATTTAATACATATAACAAAAAAAGTTATTAAATATCAAACTTTTACATAATCATTTTGCATACCTTTTGCCAAGAAGCTAGCAGTTAAAGCAACAACAGCTTGATAGATGCAATTTTTAGTCATTTTTAAACAGGAAGCGAAAACATTGGTCTAAATCAGGATTATTTTTGGTTTTAGCCTACGTGATGGCTACTCTTCATGGCAAGATCTGGCGTAATATAGATCTAGAACCTTTAATACCCTTAAAAAAGTTGTATAACATAAATAATCACAAAATGCCTTCGGGGTTCTGATTTTTTGAACATTTACCCCGTCTACTAGCCTATCTGGGAGCATAGAACCCATAGACCTAAAAGAAATGGACAAACAGACTCCGTCGTTCTCAATGAGAGGGGGCTGAAACAAAAATTCGTTTCCTGTTCATCGTACTGCGCAGACTCAAACTCATTAGCCTGCTGTAACTCGTCTGATAGATCGAAAACCTCTGAAATTGTTAACGTTCGTTTTTTAATATTATTATTATGTGTACTTGCCTCTAGGTAATGCTTTACCATATCAAACAGTAGGCTACCGTAGGCTACACGCATTTTCACTGATCTTGCGAATGACTCTCCGTCATGGTTTTCGTGCAGGCTCATCAGCTTCTTATCCAAACATTACGGGCGAACGTTAGCTTCCCTACAACAGACATGCTAAAATACTTCTTTACGGGAAACCAACGTAATATACGGGGAAGAAGTGAATTAATTTTGCCTTCGATACCCTATATAGAATACACAGAAGCTATAAGGGAGACAAAGGGCACATGCTACATGAAGTTATGGGATCGCAAAAAAATCTGAAATCTATGGCCGTCCAAGGGAGTTAGCAGAGTGTTGATCACCAGCTCATTTCGTGTTTCTACTTCCGGGAATATGCCTGCCCCCTTGATAGAACCGCATAGAACTAGTGCATGGATTGTTTGATGTGCGTTTCCATAACGACCAGCAGAGACACTAGAGAGGAAGTGGTATCGATAAGTCGTGTCGAGTTGTAAACCTTAGTTCAAAGCTACTTAAAACCTTGTTTTATCTTTTGTAAGCCGGTAAAGAAAAAACATTGCATTACATTGTATCGAACGTATGGTAATTTAGAGGTTGTCGTATTGACTGCATTATTTCTGGAACAACGTAAGGACTGCAGTCTGTAAGTTCTAACGTGGTTTGTTTTTTTAATCGCCGAAAGAAACTGAGTTGATTATTTTATCTACCCAGATATTTCGCAATCTCATTGTATTTGTGTCCTATGTTGCTGGTATTTCAAAGACAGACCAGAATTCCCTTGGCTAACTCATCTGGATTCTGGAAGTTTGCGGACAATGGAGAGTCCTCATATTGGTGTCGTCCGGGATTCCATGTTGACTAACCCACGTTTAATACGGGTAAGATTCACTTGAGTGGCGATATTGGTCTAAGGGTGTGAGTAGGCTACAACATATTGCTGAGGGATAGAATGATCACTAGCCTGTAGGAAAGTCGCAGTTGCTGTCCGAGTGTGGAGCAGCTGTATGGGACATAATGGGTAGGCTCTCATTATCCTATTACAGGGGTGTCCTAGCTTATGAGCATCAAACTAGAGATGATTCTCCTGTGCGTTTGCCTGGTGACAGACAAGGATGCCTCAGGCTCAGAGGATAATATGGTCTTCATAGTAGGCCCTACACCTGTAGTGATTTTTAAAGGGACACTTCACCGATTAGCATTAAGCTTTAGAAAACCAGTCATGTTTTTGAATGGTCATGCATCATTCCCTCAGTTTGCCTTGAGATGGGAGAAATACAGATTTCAATGTTGGACTTCCTGCTTTCAATGATGTAAAAATCATCATTTTACATCATTGAAAGCAGGAAGTCCTATTCATAGGTTTCATTGAAATCCGTATTTCTCCCATCTCAAGGCAAACTGAGGGAATGATGCATGACCATTAAAAAACATGACTGGTTATCTAAAGATACAAAGCTTAATGCTAATCGGTGAAGTGTCCCTTTAAGTAGTGCCGAGCACCAGGCCACTAAGCAGGAATGCAACCTTTACATGTTGGTGTCTCGCTGACTACTCATAGTCCTGATTAAAAAGCACACTTTCTGGAAAAAGATAATGAACCGAATCCACACTGGTGCCTTAGAGAGCCTTTCACCATCTTCTCCAGGGAGCTGAACAGCATCACTGATGCGACAACAGACATGGGGTGGGGTTGTTTTTGCTCCAAGGCCCTTGATGCTTATTGGTGGTGTTGTGTGGGATAGGTTAGTTTGATGGATTATTTGTGGGAGATTAGATGATTTTAGGGTGATGGTATCACCTTCAGACAGCAGATGGCGCCAAATAGAAGCTAGAGAGAGCCGCCAGTACACGCCAGCAGACTGCTGTGAACTACTTCTCGCTAATGATTACATAGGGATGATATCCTTCTCAAGCGTCTCTAAATTAAACTTTGTTTGGAACACAGCAGTAGGCTACATCATAAGCCAAATTTTCCCATTTTTTATAAGAATTTTGTATTTTTGCCATATTGATTACTGTTGATTATTGATGCTTGATGCCTAGATTTGAGTGCTTTGGATTCTAGGTAACGGCAAAGTGTGGCTGTTCATCAGTCAAGAGCCTGTTTAGTCATGAATTACATGATATTGTTTTGTTTCATGTTTTAGTGTGTGAGAAAGAGAAGAAAGAGATGTCTGAGAAGTAGAGTAAACAGAGAAAGAGTAAATGACCGATTGAATGTTTGTGTGAAGATGTTGAGATAAATTAGTAGAGATGTATGTGACTGTGTGGGTTTGTTGTTTCTCAAGCTGTTGTTGAGACAGAGCTAGAGACAGAGTTGTGAGAGAGAGCTAGAAAGAGAGAGAGAGGGAGACTGTGTGAAATAGAGGTGTGTGTGTGTGTGCGGATGAGTGTGTGTGGACGGAGGAGTGTGTGCTTATTAATCGGCAGATGAACTCTGGGGTTATCACTAAGCTGTCTCAGCCACTGTTCAAAATCCCTAAAGCACACAGGAGCGCCTCAGAGAACACAAAAGTTTACGTAGGAGCAGGGCAATTCACTCTCTCTTTCACACACACACACACACACACACACGCACACACGCACACACGCGCACACACACACACAGACACACACACACCACCCAAATGTGTTCTATTTTCTCCCTATTCCTCTCTTTCATATTCAAATGTCAAATGAACTGTTTTGCAGACAACTGTTGACTATCACAAAATGACCAAAGCGCAGATGTGTCAAACACTATCCAGACAGATACACAAATGCCTGACAAACACAGACAGAATACAAGACAAAAGGAGGGCAAATGATTGGCCACTTTCCCTGAGACCATAGATGCATATCGCGCCACCAGCATAGTGCCCTGTTGTTATGGACGAATAGTATACAGTATATTAACAGCAAGAAGATGTAGTTAGAAGACATAGTTCATAGAAGATCAATTGTACAGTGCTCATAAAAAGTATTCACCCCCTTGGATATTTCCACTTTTATTGCTTTAAAAATGTTTAATCTTTGTCAATTTAATTGGCCATTTTTTACAATAATTTACAAACATCTGTAATGTCAAAGTGAAAGCAAATTTCTACAAAGTAATGTTAATGAACTAAAATCGTCTAATGCAAAATAAGTGATCGAGCAGGTAAAATTAAATCAGCAAACTACTGTATATGGAAATCTTGATGGATAATCTGATTCAGTCTGCAAGAGACTTACGGCTTGGGAGAAGACTTATTCTCCACAAAGACCATGAGCCTATTGCAAAAACATCACAGAAATGGTTTAAAGATAACAAGGTGAATGTTCTGGAGTGGCCGAAAGGTCAGACCTCAACCTTAGGCCTGTAGAAAATCAGTGGCTGGATTTAGAAATGTATAGCGGTGAATATGTATGCAATCACTTATTTTGCATTATATACAGTATTGCTAATTAATTAACATTAATTTGTAGAATTGTTTTTGGATTTTTGTAAATTATTGTGAAACAAAGGCCAAGATTGTGGATCAAGATGGATCAAGATTCAATTTATAACAGCAGTAAAAGTGGAAATACCCCAGGGGATGGATACTTTTTTTTATAGGCACTGTATATGTAAGAAAAAGAGAGCAAAATAAAATGTGAAGGTTACTACACCTATGTAAAAACTGAAGACAGAAAACAGATGCAATGACTTGGACATTTCCCTGGTGTTTTAAAGTGAACAGCACTTAAACTTACCAGTCTTTTCCCTGGTGTTTTAAAGTGAACAGCACTTAAACTTACCGGACATTTCCCTGGTGTTTTAAAGTGAACAGCACTTAAACTTACCGGTCTTTTCCCTGGTGTTTTAAAGTGAACAGCACTTAAACTTACCGTTTTTTTTATGAAGGCGGCCTGATTTGCACAATTTCATGCAAATGCATCCTTTAGTTTTGGAGTTTGTTTTTATTACTAGTTCATTGCTATTGTAAAAAAACCTATCTTATATTAATCTAATAATCTCTAATATTATTATTAGAGTAATATAAAATCATTCACTTAAATGTGATGTGAAAATAATGGTAGGCTGTTCTTGGATTATACTGTATATGTTTAAAGTATTCATGAAGAATTTAACAGACATAGGCCTAGGCTAAGGGATTATTGCTTGGTGTTTCTTCTTGTACAGAGAAGCCTTGAAGTGTTTCAAGAGTTGCTCTTGGAGGAGCTGCCTACATGTCTGTCAGGTACCATGGGCAATCTCTGAAATGTCAATTGGATTGACAATATTCCTCAGTGCATGAAACCTAGTCATATCTTAATCGGTTTGGTTTTTTCATTCATTCTGGTTTGGCCATCTTCCTTTTCCTCTGCTCTCTTTGATGTACATCGGCTGCAATATCTTAATGTGTTCAGGGTGTGATGTACATCGGCTCGGCTGTACATCTTAATGTGTTCAGGGTGTGATGTACATCGACTGCAATATCTTAATGTGTTCAGGGTGTGATGTACATCGGCTGTACATCTTAATGTGATCAGGGTGTGATGTACATCGACTGTACATCTTAATGTGATCAGGGTGTCAGCGCATCTTCTAGTTCTTCTAGGCTTGGATGTTAAACAATTGTTTTAAAAAATAGTCTAAATGGCTCAAGCATCTGCTGAAGAAATGATGGTACCCCATCTTAGACCCTACTCTCTGTCTCTCTTCTCTTCTGTGTGTGTGTGTGTGTGTGTGTGTGTGTGTGTGTGTGTGTGTGTGTGTGTGGTGTGTCTGACTACCGTTGACCTCCGCCCTAGGCTCCGCTGCCCTCTCCCTCGCCTGGGGCCGCTCTCGTTGCGGAGGTCCCTGGTTCTCGTTGCGGAGGTCTCTGGTTGTCGTTGCGGAGGTCCCTGTCCGGTCGATAAAGCCCCAAAGCAGACAGCCTGCTAGTAAATGAGAGCATGCAGCACAAAGGGCCCGCAGAGCAGCAGTAAATTAGCCCATAAAGAGGGTGTTAGCGGCCGCTAATCTGCCTCTGATTGCCCCTTTCAGCCCATTGTGTGGCCACTCTCTCCGCTGGGGAGGGAACAGGCGGGAGGGAGAGGTGCAGCCCATTGTGTGGCCACTCTCTCCGCTGGGGAGGGAACAGGCGGGAGTGAGAGGTGCAGCCCATTGTGTGGCCACTCTCTCCGCTGGGGAGGGAGCAGGCGGGAGTGAGAGGTGCAGCCCATTGTGTGGCCACTCTCTCCGCTGGGGAGGGAACAGGCGGGAGTGAGAGGTGCTGGTCATTGTGTGGCCACTCTCTCCGCTGGGGAGGGAACAGGCGGGGGTGAGAGGTGTTGGCCAGAGTGGGCTGGACACGTCTCCGCTGGACGGCCCAAATGACTCCATCAGCAGATTAAAATAGCTAAGCGGATTAGGGAGCCGCCCAGGAGCACACACAACACACACACACACACACACACACACACACACACACACACAGAGACACACACACAACAGCAGCACGGCTGCCTTCTCTCTCACACACACACACACACACAGCAGTACAGCTGCCTTCTCACACACTCAGCTCAGTGTCCCGGTGAGGGACAGTTGCTGTGAAGTTGCAGGGGAAGCTGTGACTGATCATTGCTCTGTTTGGAGGTTGTTGTTGTTGAGTGTTGTGGGGAGAAGCTGTGACTGATCATTGCTCTGTTTGGAGGTTGTTGCTGCTGTTGAGTGTTGTGGGGAGAAGCTGTGACTGATCATTGCTCTGTTTGGAGGCTGTTGCTGTTGAGTGTTGTGGGGAGAAGCTTGAGTTCCAGAGTTCCAGTAGAGACACTTATCAGACCCTGTGATTGGTGTACGGCTGGTCAGTGTTGAGCTGAGAGGCTGCGATTGGCCATTGCTCAGATGAGAGGCTGTCATTGGTCCTTGTTGAGGTAAAAGATTGCGATCCATCTCCAGACTTCATAATTCACCCTGGCAGCCATCAGCTGTTTGGTCCCGTGATCAGCGTCTCCAGCGTGGAGTGGAGTAGTCAGGCTTCATTACCGCTCGCTCCGCACCCCTTTCCCCCGCCCTACAGCTGTCAATCATGTGGCGCTGGTGACCTAGGGGAGGGAGGAGAGCTCAAACAGGAAGTGGACTCCTGGGGCGGCCCCTCTGCTTCCTGCTGAATGGGATCATGGAGCCACGCTCAGCTGTCAGCGCACCTCAGAGAGACTCAAGACAGAGAGAACCTGCCAAAGCACCTCGCAGAGGAGAGGAGAGGAGAGAGAGAGAACAGAGAGAGAAGAAAGAGTGTAAGACTGCTATGCTGCCATGGTTACCTCATGAAGGCCAGCACATGCCCATATACACCCTTGTGCTAATTGATTGAAACAAGTTGGCAGCTGTCTGAGAATGGAGGAGAAGCCTATCCATCTCTGTTGCGCTCTTATTTAACTTCCTTCATCTCAGTGTGTCACCTCACCTATCTTGGGTTGGGAGGGTCTTTTGTACTGTGCGTGCACATCGTCTCTAGGTGTGTCTCATGCCCAGTTACATTTTATGTTTCAGACTAAATGGAATCAGTTTACTCAAGCATGTTCACTTATGAAGGAGGGGAGGGGAGAGAGAAGAGGAGTGAGGGAGAGTGGATATGATAACAGGAGTGATCTGTCGTATAAGGGAGAGTGGATATGAATGGGTATAACAGGTGACCTGCCAGGGAGAGTGGATATGATAACGGGGTGACCTGTCGTATAAGAGAGAGTGGATATGATAACGGGGTGACCTGTCGTATAAGAGAGAGTGGATATGATAACGGGGTGACCTGTCGTATAAGAGAGAGTGGATATGATAACGGGGTGACCTGTCGTATAAGAGAGAGTGGATATGATAACAGGAGTGACCTGCCGTATAAGAGAGAGTGGATATGAATGGGTATAACAGGGTGACCTGTCGTATAGGGGAGAGTAGATATAAAAACAGGAGTGACCTGCCATATAGGGGAGAGTGGATATGAATGGGTATAACGAGTCACCTGCTGTTGTAGCTCACAGAGGGATTGGGATACGGAGGAGGGAGACTGAGGGTGCGTTTAAACGGAGCTAATCTGTGAGTTTAGCTCAGAGAGGAGTTCAAACTGAGGAAGACAGGGAGAGAGTAAACATTCTGTGTGTGTGTGAAACAGTGGCTGCCTGTCAGAACCCGTTACGGAGGTGCTGCTCACCCTCTTAAAGGGGAAAGAGCGACCGGGGGAGCGGTGGAAACAGCACCAACCTGTCATTGCTTCTCAACAACAGCTTCAAACACTGATGAGACAAGAGACAGAAGTGTGTGTGTGTGCGTGTGTACAGTATGTGTGTGTGAGAGTGAGAAAGCCAATCTGTCAATGGGCCTGACTGATGTGTTCAAACAGTGCTGATTCCTCCATGCGGTGACAGTCAGCTCCTACCCGTCATCAGGGTATTGCTTTGAATATTTTATGCTAATGCTATCGTTTTAAGATTAAGAGTAATTAGCATGCATGGCGGACGCACGTACGTGTGTGTGTGTGAGTCTTTGATGATGTGTGTGTGAAGAGCAGGCACAGGGACTGGGCTCCGACGAGAGACGTCTGTCAGGTAGAGATGCCACAGGGCTTGCAGCTGATTGGTGCGCTGTGCTGCACCACGCCGACGATGATGATGATGATGATGATGATGATGAAGAGGAGTATGAAAGCTGTCACTCATCAGAGAGCGTACAGCACAGCACAGCACAGTCCAGTGCAGTCCAGTCCAGTCCAGTCCAGTATAGTCCAGTCCAGTCCAGTCCATACAGCACAGTCCAGTCCAGTCCAGCCCAGTCCATACAGCACAGTGCAGTCCAGTCCAGTCCAGTCTAGTCCAGTCCAGTCCATACAGCACAGCACAGCACAGCACAGTCCAGTCCAGTCCAGTTCAGTCCAGTCCAGTCCAGTCCATACAGCACAGCGCATCACAGCAGCAACACTGACCCAGGAGAGACTCGTGCAGCTGTTTATTAATCAAGCCGTCCGTTTACACACACGCTCACAGGAGATAGCATACACACACACTACACACACGCTCACAGGATATAGCTGTCCATTTCCACCATACACACACACTACACACACGCTCACAGGATATAGCTGTCCATTTCCACCATACACACACACTACACACACACTCACAGGAGATAGCTGTCCATATCCACCATACACACACACTCACAGGAGATAGCATACACACACACTACACACACACTACACACACGCTCACAGGAGATAGCTGTCCATTTCC
>NC_085001.1:3001916-3009416 GCF_963854185.1 Sardina pilchardus | reverse complement strand
TGTGTGTGTGTGTGTGTGTGTGTGTGTGTGTGTGTGTGTGTGTGTGTGTGTGTGTGTGTGTGTGTGTGTTTGATACAACAGCAGCTCCACAAACACACAGCACTGCAGGGACAACACAACAAGGTGTGTGTGTGTGTGTGTGTGTGTGTATGTGTGTGTGTTTGATACAACAGCAGCTCAGCAAACACAGCATTGCAGGGACAGCACAACAAGGTGTGTGTGTGTGTGTGTGTGTTTAAGTAAGGAGTATACTATGTCCATGTGTATGGTGTTCCTCAAACTGAAAAGGTTGAGTCAGACAGACTGTGGCACGAGATCATTGTTTTCTTTCTGACTGAACTTTAAGTTACTTTGGAGGAAATCATCTGCTCAATAATTCAAACTAAGTAAGGTAACTTAATGAATGTGTGTGTGTGTGTGTGTGCGTGCGTGTGTGCGTGCGTGCGTGTGTGTGAGTAGAGGCAGCTGGGGAGGATCCAGGACACTCGGACGTCAACACTACGGAAGAGTCGGCCCACCGTTGTGAACGCCCCTTTGTGGAAGCTGCCTAGATTTCAGCAGGTCAGCTCACCTGTGTGTGTGTTGATTTGTGTGTATGTCTATGTGTGTTTGTATGTGTTTATTTGAGAGATGTACTCCTCTATAAGTGTGTATGTCTTGTGTGTGTATGTGTGTGTGTGATAACCTAGATAACAGGCTATATGGTGTTGTCAGTTGTCAGAGCTAACAGGTTATGTGGTGTTGTCAGTTGTCAATACTAACCGAGTATGTTGTGTTGTCAGTTGTCAATACTAAACGAGTATGTTGTGTTGTCAGTTGTCAATGCTAACAGGGTACGTTGTGTTGTCAGGTGTTAATGCTAACAGGGTATGTTGTGTTGTCAGGTGTTAATGCTAACAGGGTATGTTGTGTTGTCAGGTGTTAATGCTAACAGGGTATGTTGTGTTGTCAGGTGTTAATGCTAACAGGGTATGTTGTGTTGTCAGGTATCAATGCTAACAGGGTATGTTGTGTTGTCAGGTGTTAATGCTAACAGGGTATGTTGTGTTGTCAGGTGTTAATGCTAACAGGGTATGGTGTGTTGTCAGGTGTTAATGCTAACAGTGTATGGTGTGTGTTGTCAGGTGTTAATGCTAACAGTGTATGTTGTGTTGTCAGGTGTCAATGCTAACAGTGTATGGTGTGTGTTGTCAGGTGTTAATGCTAACAGGTTGTGTTGTGTTAGCAGGTGAGTCCAGCACTGGACACGTTCGGGGATGCGGCTGCCAGACAGAGAGCCCTTAAAGCCCAGCAGGCTGATGCAGCCCGAGGACTCGGAACACTCGGAGCTCTCCGACAGGGCAGCAACGCCAAGGACTAGCACACACACTCATACACACAGACACACACACACACCCATAATCACATGTTCAATCAGGAGCATAATGTGTAGCCTACAATGAGACTAGGACTTGTCTGCCTGAGCACAGCAGGCATATGTAGTTATCAGATTAGTGATCATGATTTGAATCATTTTTGCTTTCATTTCTAATTATTTTATCACAATTATGTTACTTATTGTCACAGTTATAGTTGTAGCCTCTCATCACTAGAAATTAATCTGATTTGTGGAAATCTATCATTTCTCTATCTGATTAAAAAAAGAAGGAGAAAAAAAAATCAGGACGTCTTCAGTGTCTATTTCCGTTTCTCAGTCTTTTGAGGGGAAAACAAACAGCGCTGCTTATTGCACGTTTAAGTCCTTATAACGCCAGTGATTAAGTAATAGGCTCTGCGGGTTCACTGAATCCAACTTAATCCTCTTTTAATCGAATAGCAGACAAAAGTGTGTGTGTGTGTGTGTGTGTGTGTTTCAGCTTGCCTCTGCCCCAAAGCCGTTAGATGAATGACCAAGAAAAATTTATTCACAAAGCATTCCTATTTAGTTTCCCTCCTTGGATTTTCGAGCATGCCACAAGCAATGCACAGATCGTTACGTGAGTAATCTGAATGATTGTCGATAATAAATTGTTTTCTAGTAATAAAATAAAAAAAGATCCGACTCGCCTGTTAAAGTAAAATGCTTAATTATTCGTTTATTCTTCATATTTATTATTATTACTATTAGTGTTGTTGTTGTTGTTGTTGTTGTTGTTGTTGTTGTTGTTGTTGTTGTTGTTGTTGTTGTTAGTGTTGCTATTTATTTTGCTAAATTACACTGTGTATCCGTGCGACCGTGCACAAGCAGAAAAATCCTCAACTTTTGTCACAACAGTGTGTGGGAAACAAAGATGTGTGTGTGTGTGTGTGTGTGTGTGTGTGTGTGGGGGGGGGGGTGTTCACTAGTATCCTCCTCCTCAATGAAGTCATCGACCTTAAAGCCTTCACCATCCAATTACAGCGAGGCGCGCTCGGTATCATGTTCAAATGGCTGCTTTAAGACGGCACGGCGCGTCTGCCGGGGGACTCGTTAACGGGTTGGTGTCCGCTAACACTGACGGCGTGGAAGCTCGGAGGCTCGGTGATCATCTTTCGGATACTAGTTTCCGCTGAAGTCTGGTCTTCTGGTGGTTTGCTTTCCTGCGGCATCTGTCCTGCCCCCGAAAGGATTTAATCTCATCAGTCGTGGCAAAGGAGAGAAAGCAGTTGGTGTTGTCCATGGTGCTGAAGCGGCTGCTGGGAACTTCTGCGTCAAGGTACAGGAAGTTTTCTGCCGGACATGACTGTCGTCTGTAGTGATACGACTCTGTCACAGAGCAAATAGGCAATATCAGAATAGCAGAATTAGTCGCTCATTTGTAAACATTACGCATTTTTAAATACAAGACGCGAGTAGGGTTTTTTTTTTTTTACAAGATAACAAAAGTACAAGATAACACTGATCTGACAGTGAATCTTCAGTGCAGAAAATCGATGCGTGTTTAACCTCTTTAGTTGCTGGTTAATGATTGCTTTGTCGCTGGTTGTTTAAATGTTTATTTGAGTGGTTGATAGTTTAAGTTGTTGTTTGCGGGAGGCCTAGATGGTTCTTTAATTATTTGTAAACCTCCGGACACTGAAGAAGATGGAGGTTTCTGCAAACGGCTCGAGTTTTGCCATCGAGTCCTTGCTGTCCCACAGAACCGTGACTGTACTGACTTCCAGAGGTGGCAGCGGGGGTGGGCAGTGCCGGTCCCCGGCAGCTCTGAGCCATGGGTCGGATCTGGACTCGGAGTGCTCCTCCCTCCCCTCCCCACGCAGAGACTCGGTGGAGGACATGGGGCAGAGACTTCCCTCCTCACAGATCTCCCAGCCGAGGACTGTGACCTCTTCCTTCCTCATCAGAGACATCTTGTCCGACTGCAAACCGCTGGCCACCTGCGCGCCCTACTCCAGCGACGCGCACCGAGCACACCAGGAGGACTTCCTGGATAAAGACCACGATTCCTCTTCAGACTGTGATTATAATGGTAAAGCAATACCACATTTCTCTCTTTCTCTTCTCTCTCTCTCTCTCTCTCTCTCTCTCTCTCTCTCTCTCTCTCTCTCTCTCTCTCTCTCAGAAATGTGTTAGCCTATATAAATTAGGAATCAACCAAGGAAAGCAAACATGCGAAGGAATTATTATTTTTAAATATTGTCTGATCTAATCAGCATGCATTAGGCCTATTTTGAATTAAATTAAATTAAATTATTTGTCCATCAAATCTCAAGCCTCAAAAAAGATATAGACTATGGCCTACAATTTGGGATATCAGATCATGGTTAGTAAGACTGCAAAAAGACAAGCGTTCGTTTAACTTTAAATAGCCTATTTTTGCCGTGTAACACGCTGAGGAGTGATAGGCTTTAAAGAATGAAATCTCTTTAATTCAGTACATTCTTTCCAGGAACAGCAGTTCGGTTCGCCGTTCATCCGATTATTATCCGTCCGTTTATCTCGCAGTCTCGGTTCAGCGAGCCTCATCCCCTGTGTCTTAATTAAGGGGATTACGCGCCCTCGCTGCTCGGATCACAGTGACCGCTTGCTTTTCTCAGCGCATTTCGATATTTCTTTTGGATATCAATTACCCAATCAGACTGTAGCAGAGGTGGAAACATTTGGTTAATTTAAAAGATATCGAATAATTAATTAGTTGGCTGCCTTGGCCTATTTTGAAGTGATGTCTACTTGACATGATGACTTTTTAAGTAGGCTAGCCTATGATGTAGGCTAGGCCTACGTTTTTTTGTTCGGTTTTTTTTTTCAGTTTAAACTTGCCCTTAATTAAATGATTCTTTTGGCTTTCAGTTAGGGACGAAACAGACCGGGAGATCTCGAGCAGTCGCGAGAGCCCAACTGCGCGCATGAAGAAGCCCCGGAAAGCGCGCACGGCCTTCACCGACCACCAGCTCGCGCAGTTGGAGAGGAGCTTCGAACGGCAGAAGTACCTCAGCGTGCAGGACAGGATGGAGCTCGCGGCCACTCTCAGCCTGACAGACACACAAGTGAAGACGTGGTACCAGAACCGCAGGTGAGAGTCCGGTCCGGTCCACTCCATCAAAAGCCACAATGGGCCTTTCAAATAAAGCATCAATGTAGGCTACAGTATGGACAAAACAAAAAGAACGGAATCAGAATATGAAAATAACTTGCTTGTAGTAAACTGCATTAGGTTATGCTTGCATTCAAATTGATCATTTTGCGTAAACAAAGAGATGAATATTGAATATATTTTGCAACACCTATTTTGTGTTCAGTGCACTTTTGCCTATACCTCCCAATCCAGTACCTTACTATCTTATCTTTATTTAGCTATAGGCTAAAGTATTTATGTTATTTCTATATAACACTATTACATCTAAGCCTAGAGCAAATATTATGACACAAAAAAAGAGGGGGGAAAAAACTTGATGTAATGTGGGCTAATTGACAATAATCAGCCCGACCCAGCTTTCAATTCAGAATTAGGCCTATCTGAATTCTGAACATGAATAATAAATTACTGCATGCTATTTCAATAATTCATCTCCACTTCTGTAATTACACAATCGCTATAACCATGAATTATTTAACAGTAAATTGGCTATTTGATGAGTGACGATTTGACGGATGACCGTCTGACACAGATCTCTCTCATAAAGACAATCTCGCATCTGTTTATCGTTTGAATGTCTTCACAACTAAGGGTGGTTTTAGGATCATGCATGTGCATATGTGCATATGCATGCACATATGTATGTATGCATAAGTGCATATGCATATAGGTAGATATAGGCGACATCATTTTAATGTCAAGATAGGCCCTACACTCTTGAAAAAAAAACGTGCTAAATAAAATAAAAAATGGTTACAGTAGCAGGCTATAAGTCACACTATAAATGCTTTAAACCATTTTGAATGGTCATCAAAGGAACGCCTAAGGTTCTTAGAGCCTGCATGGTTCCATAGCACCACAAGAACCCTTTTTAAAGAGCGTACATATTATGCAGCACTTTAAACAACACGTTTGTTGTGTGTTTGTGCTCAGGACGAAATGGAAGAGGCAGACTGCAGTGGGCCTGGAGCTGCTGGCGGAGGCGGGGAACTACTCGGCTCTACAGAGGATGTTCCCGTCGCCGTATTTCTACCCGCAAGGTCTGGTCTCGTCCCTCGACCCCGGCGCGAGCATGTACTTGTACCGGGGAGCCTCCGCGCCACCTCCGCCTCTTCAGCGCGCTCTGGTCCCGAGACTGTCCCTTCTCCACGAGCTTCAGGGCGGTGAAGCCCTGGCGGCCCCTCCTCATCTCGGGCCCCTGAGCTCGGCTCTGCCGCGACCCACCCCGCATCGCTGACCCAACAGAGACTGGACCCTTCCACGGTCAGGACTGAGTCGGTGACACAGGGACCGGGCGGGTGCCCAATGCAAGGACTCAGATGAGCCGTTGGTCCCGATCGCTGCCTCCTCTCAGGACAGACTATTTGTGCTTTAGAAACCTGGAGTCACAACGCCACGGACTTTACAAGGTCGTGACTCGTGAGGTTGTACATGATCAAACGAATGTAGCTCACATTATTTATTAAAACAGAAACAATACTCGTTTGTAAGCATTTCCCCATTCATGCTTCCTTACCAGCAGGATACCCAAAATAGACCTGGGTCTGTCTCCTACAGGCCTTCTCTGAGAAAGGCTACTGGAGAGGTTTGTGTAATCAAATTAGCCTAGGCTCAGTCAGATTCAACCAGGCGCGCTAAGAGTCCTGCTTTTAAAACTTGAGTCGAGGGGATCCATTTCTCAAAAGATAGCCTACATTCATTTGTCAGCAGGGGTTATTGGGAGTAGCCTGCTATTGTTCTAACGTCGTTTTTATTTTGCACAACTGGGCTTTTCCCGTTGATTTCTCAATCAAAATAAACAAAGGACGAATTTTATTATCGCAAGTGTCTTCACATATGCTAAATACGTTAATCTGAAAGTCTGGCTATGTGTTCCCGGTGAGGCCTGGAATTGTTTATTTTTAGACATTGCAACTTTAACCTATTTATTACATCATTACCATGTATCTGTTGCGATAAAAAAAAATATATCGGGTAAAAGCAGAAAAAAGCACAAGGAAATCTATTCCTGATTAGGATTGATCCACATCTAATGCATAACCCGCTGCTTCAGTGGCCCGAATCTGTAGCATTTTTTTGTCTTTCGTTTAACTCTGGCAACTGTGTTTAGCCCTATGTTACAAACTGATAACTTAACCACACCAGTAGAGGGGGCATCATTAGAGTAGAGGGGGCATCATTTTTAATTCATGTTTTCTGTTAAGCCTAGCGAATATAGGCTATTATTTAGATCATTTAGTCAACTAAAAACAAAAACAGGCTATCCCAAATAGTGGCGCAAAACAAGAACAGGCCTAATCTAATTGTTTGTAAATAAATAAATAAATACATTGTAAAATGTTGACTTTTTTGAAACACGTTAAGGATATTGTAGGCTAATGAATGTGAACAAGTTCGGTCGGGTAGCCTAGTTTAGTGCCAATGCACTAAAACGCGCACCTATGTTCCACAAATATCAACCAAACATATCAACACAATATCGCGCTGGTCTTCTGAAATACGAAGGCAGCATAAAATGGCCATACAACTATATGATGAATATTTTATGAAGATGAATTCAGCCAAGCTGAAATTTGTATAAACCAAGTCTGAAAGGTTCATACTTGTGAACACCAGACAGAAATGACCGTTGCTTCCTTCAGGTGATTTTCTACATTGTCCAACGAAGTCAAACAACACGATGTCAAACGCCGCAGCCCTCATCATTTATGCAGCTGAGCCGACTGTTGAAAAGTGAAATTTAATATTTTACTGAATTTGTTAAGTGTTGTCCGGCGTGTTTTCCGGTGGTTGCGCGGGCAGCTGGTGGTCGAGAGGTCAGGAGTGACAGCTGTTCACCGACAGCGGGACACCCCCTCCCCCGTAGGCTCCGTGGCTACCGCAACGTCTCGCTTAACGTCGCAAAATAGCCTCGAGTAATTAAACAAATGACTAACGGGCTCGGATACCTCACGAGGAGATAAAT
>NC_085001.1:2954416-2996916 GCF_963854185.1 Sardina pilchardus | reverse complement strand
ACACACACACACACACACACACACGTTAACATGAGTGCTTCAGACCTGAGGGGTAGGTGGTGTAGGCACGCACAAACGACTGGAGCGCTGCACACACGCGCACGCGCACACACACACTTTAACGTGTGAGTTAGACTGGAGGGGTAGGTGTTGTAGGCCCACACAAACTACTGTAGCACTGCACACACACACACACACGCTTGAGAAGAGAACAGGTGATGGTGCCGTACCTCTCTTGTAGCGCTACACACACACACACACACACACACACACACACACACACACACGCTTGAGAAGAGAACAGGTGATGGTGCCGTACCTCTCTTGTAGCGCTACACACACACACACACACACACACACACACACACGCTTGAGAAGAGAACAGGTGATGGTGCCGTACCTCTCTTGTAGCGCTACACACACACACACACACACACACACACGCTTGAGAAGAGAACAGGTGATGGTGCCGTACCTCTCTTGTAGCGCTACACACACACACACACACACACACACACACGCTTGAGAAGAGAACAGGTGATGGTGCCGTACCTCTCTTGTAGCGCTGCACACACACACACACACACACACACACACACACACGCTTGAGAAGAGAACAGGTGATGGTGCCGTACCTCTCTTGTAGCGCTACACACACACACACACACACACACTTGAGAAGAGAACAGGTGATGGTGCCGTACCTCTCTTGTAGCGCTACACACACACACACACACACTTGAGAAGAGAACAGGTGATGGTGCCGTACCTCTCTTGTAGCGCTACACACACACACACACACACACACACACACACACACACACGCTTGAGAAGAGAACAGGTGATGGTGCCGTACCTCTCTTGTAGCGCTACACACACACACACACACACACACACACACACACGCTTGAGAAGAGAACAGGTGATGGTGCCGTACCTCTCTTGTAGCGCTACACACACACACACACACACACACACACACACACGCTTGAGAAGAGAACAGGTGATGGTTCCGTACCTCTCTTGTAGCGCTGCACACACACACACACACACACACACACACACACACGCTTGAGAAGAGAACAGGTGATGGTGCCGTACCTCTCTTGTAGCGCTACACACACACACACACACACACACACGCTTGAGAAGAGAATAGGTGATGGTGCCGTACCTCTCTTGTAGCGCTACACACACACACACACACACACACACACACACACACACACACACACACGCTTGAGAAGAGAACAGGTGATGGTGCCGTACCTCTCTTGTAGCGCTACACACACACACACACACACACACACACACACGCTTGAGAAGAGAACAGGTGATGGTGCCGTACCTCTCTTGTAGCGCTACACACACACACACACACACACACACACACACACACACACGCTTGAGAAGAGAACAGGTGATGGTTCCGTACCTCTCTTGTAGCGCTACACACACACACACACACACACGCTTGAGAAGAGAACAGGTGATGGTGCCGTACCTCTCTTGTAGCGCTACACACACACACACACACACACACACACACGCTTGAGAAGAGAACAGGTGATGGTGCCGTACCTCTCTTGTAGCGCTACACACACACACACACACACACACACACGCTTGAGAAGAGAACAGGTGATGGTTCCGTACCTCTCTTGGCGGTCTGCACAGACTCGTCGCTGGCGTGGACTACGTTCTCAAAGTCCGTCTGGAACACCGTGGCTCGCTCACGCATCTCCTGCTCAACCACCGCCTGACCCTTCTGTAGCACACACACACACACACACACACACACACACACACACACACACACACACACAATAAAATGGGTATGTGTTTAATGTTATACCTTCTTGTGTTGTGTTTGTGTGGGTGGAATGACAGCATCACGACTTTTAAGTCTCTACAAAATGGCACATCCCAAGGGTATGGCCACATGTGTGTGTGCGCGAAAGCGAGCATGAGTGTGTGTGTAAGTGCATGTGTGTGAGGAAAAGCATGTGTGTGTGTGTGTGTGTGTGAGGAGAAGAGAGTGTGTGTGTAAGTGCATGTGTGTGAGGAAAAGCGAGTGTGTGTAAGGAGAAGAGAGTGTGTGTGTAAGTGCATGTGTGTGAGGAAAAGCATGTGTGTGTGTGTGTGTGTGAGGAGAAGAGAGTGTGTGTGTAAGTGCATGTGTGTGAGGAAAAGCGAGTGTGTGTAAGGAGAAGAGAGTGTGTGTGTAAGTGCATGTGTGTGAGGAAAAGCATGTGTGTGTGTGTGTGTGTGAGGAGAAGAGAGTGTGTGTGTAAGTGCATGTGTGTGAGGAAAAGCGAGTGTGTGTAAGGAGAAGAGAGTGTGTGTGTAAGTGCATGTGTGTGAGGAAAAGCATGTGTGAAAAGCGAGTGTGTGTGAGACACACCTTATGGTCCCAACGTCCTCGGCCACGGAATCGCTCATCTTTCATCAGCACAGACAAAATCTCCTCCAGTTTCATCTCAGCCAAGCTACCACACACACACACACACACACACACACACACACACACACACACACACACACACACACACAATTAGTATACTTAACCAGTCTGAGCAGAACCCTCAGACTAGCATGCTAGCTCTAACAATCTCCAGGTAGACCCAGGTATTCAGGTAGACCCACTAAGCTGTTGAGATGCTCCGTCTATGCCAGGCGTCCAATCACAGGTAAGCGTTCAAGCCCTGCTGATCAATAAGGAACAAACAGGGCGGGGCATGAGCAGACCTGATGTTGTGATTGGCCAGGACGTCCACGTAGGCCACCTCTGCTGGCGTGAGGAAGAGGAGGCTGGAGCCTTCGGCGCCGATACGCGCTGTTCGGCCCACACGGTGGACGTACTCCGCAGCCGAGAGGGGAGGGTTGTACTGCAACACACACACACACACACACACACACACAGCATCAGTCTCAAATGACGCTGCATTTAGGCTTTTGAATTTCTCAGGTGAGTTGTGGGCGGAGCTTGTCACCTGTATGATCCAGGTCACCTGAGGGAGGTCCAGTCCTCGAGCTGCAACATCCTGAGAGCAGAGAACACAACAACACACATGAGGAGCTACACACACACACACACACACACACACACACACACACACACACACACGGAGCTAAACACACACACATCCTGAGATCCAGAGAACACAAGAACACACATGAGGACACACACACACACACACACACACACACACACACTGATAGAGAGAGGAGAAAAGACACGAGAGAAAGAGAGAAGAGGGAGAGGGAGAGAAAGGAGGAGAAAAAGAAGGAGAAAGGGAGAGAGGAGAGGGAGAAAGGGAGAGAAGAGAAGAGAGGGAGAGAAAGAAAGAGGAGGGAGAAAGAGAGAGAGGAGAGGAGAGAGGAGGTGGGGGTGCACTAGCCCATGTTCAACAGCTGGTAGCCTGAGGGCCATTCACACAGATGCCAACATTAGCCGTGGCTGAGGCGCGCACACACACACACAGTCAATGTACCTTCTGTGTGTGTGTGTGTGGGGGGGGCATATAGTATATGTGTGTGTGTGTGTGTGTGTAAGGCGTGGCAGCGGGTACTTACGGTACAGAGCAACACACCACTCCTGCACTGGGAGAACTCCTGGAACACCTCCATCCTCTCCTGTGGAGACAACACACTTTGAGAAGGTGTGTGTGTGTGTGTGTGTGTGTGTGTGTGTGTGTGTGTGTGTGTGTGTGTGTGTGTGTGTGTGTGTGTGTGTGTGTGTGTGTGTGTGTGTGTGTGTGTGTAACCATTACTGTGCTGCACATGATCTACCTGCCACAGCTTCCTAATCCACACACACACGTTGTGTAAGACCTGAGTACAGACCACTGTAATACACATCGCTATGTCTAGCAGCAAACACACACACACACACACACAGCTCGATGTGCAGTCAGGTGGGGCTAAAGGCTGAGTGGTGTGTGTGGACCAGTGGAGTCCAATCTGTCCCTGATGTAGCAGATGGACATCTACTGCAGCTGCCTCATCAGAGAGACACACACACACACACACACACACATCAGCACACACACACATCAGCACACACACACTAGCACACATATACCAGCGCACCAGCACACATTTACCAGCGCACCACACACACACACACACACACACACACACACACACACACACACACACACACACACACACACACACACACACACACACACACACACACACACACACACACACACACACACACACACACACACACACACACACACACACACACACACACACACACACACACTATGCCACCCTACGGTGCGCTACGCCAGGCTGTGCTCTGCCCCATACGCAGGCGTGACGCGTCCTCTTTAATATCTGGCGACAGGAGAGTGGGCAGAGCGGTCAGAGTGGGCAGGACCCCCGCGCCACAGTGATGCCATCTGGCCACATGCCAGGCCACGACGCCATTAGTGCTGCGGAGGGAACAGGTGAGTGCGGGCACACATGCCCGTCCCCCGGGCACTGCCACAGGGCAGGCTGGAGAGCAGAGGGGGCCGTGCCAGGGGGCAGCACACAGGGCGCCCACCACAGCGGGCGAGGGCAGACCTCACGGCTCCGGGGCACGCTGGGGGGCAGAGCCCTGTGGCACGCAACGCCAGGGGTCAACGCCAGGGGGCGACGCCAGGGGTCAACGCCAGGGGGCGAGGGCTGTGCCACCAGCTGGCCTCCATCAGAGGCACTCAACTACCAGACTACACTACAAACACACACTATAGCCCTCAACTCACACGACAAACCCACACACACACACACACTATAGCACTCAACTACCAGACTACACTACAAACACAAACTATAGCCCTCAACTCACACCACAAACCCTCACACACACACACTATAGCACTCAACTACCAGACTACACTACAAACACACACTATAGCCCTCAACTCACACGACAAACCCTCACACACACACACACACACACACACACACACACTATAGCACTCAACTACCAGACTACACTACAAACACACACTATAGCCCTCAACTCACACGACAAATCCACACACACACACACTATAGCACTCAACTACCAGACTACACTACAAACACACACTATAGCCCTCAACTCACACGACAAACCCACACACACACCCACACACACACACACTATAGCACTCGACTACCAGACTACACTACAAACACACACTATAGCCCTCAACTCACACGACAAACCCTCACACACACACACACACACACACACACACACTATAGCACTCAACTACCAGACTACACTACAAACACACACTATAGCCCTCAACTCACACGACAAACCCACACACACACACACTATAGCCCTCAACTCACACGACAAATCCACACACACACACACTATAGCACTCAACTACCAGACTACACTACAAACACACACTATAGCCCTCAACTCACACGACAAACCCACACACACACACACACACACACACTATAGCACTCAACTACCAGACTACACTACAAACACACACTATAGCGCTCAACTCACACAACAAACCCACACACACACACACACACACACACACACTATAGCACTCAACTATCAGACTACACTACAAACACACACTATAGCCCTCAACTCACACGACAAACCCACACACACACACACACACTATAGCACTCAACTACCAGACTACACTACAAACACACACTATAGCCCTTAACTCACACGACAAACCCACACACACACACACACTATAGCACTCAACTACCAGACTACACTACAAACACACACTATAGCCCTCAACTCACACGACAAACCGACACACACACACACACACACACTATAGCACTCAACTACCAGACTACACTACAAACACACACTATAGCCCTTAACTCACACGACAAACGCACACACACACACACACACTATAGCACTCAACTACCAGACTACACTACAAACACACACTATAGCCCTCAACTCACACGACAAACCCACACACACACACACTATACCACCACAAACACACACTTTAGCCCTCAACTCACACGACAAACCCACACACACACACACAAACTATACCAGCACAAACCCACACTACACTGCTCAACTCACACACACACTCTCCTGATCTCAGTAGATCAACACTAGCCAGCTCATACTACAAACCCACTACACACCCAAGACTCTAAATGGCGGAGCAAGAGAGTTTGTTGTAGTTCATGTCTATGGACGCCAAATGGTGGTCAAGCCCTGTCTACATGAGGAGGCGTGTCTTACGTAGCCACAGGCCAACAGCAGCAGAATAAAGAACAGGCGCACACCTGCTATACAGGCCAACAGCAGCAGAATAAAGAACAGGCGCACACCTGCTATACAGGCCAACAGCAGCAGAGTAAAGAACAGCCGCACACCTGCTATACAGGCCAACAGCAGCAGAGTAAAGAACAGGCGCACACCTGCTATACAGGCCAACAGCAGCAGAGTAAAGAACAGGCGCACACCTGCTATACAGGCCAACAGCAGCAGAATAAAGAACAGGCGCACACCTGCTATACAGGCCAACAGCAGCAGAATAAAGAACAGGCGCACACCTGCTATACAGGCCAACAGCAGCAGAATAAAGAACAGGCGCACACCTGCTATACAGGCCAACAGCAGCAGAGTAAAGAACAGGCGCACACCTGCTATACAGGCCAACAGCAGCAGAGTAAAGAACAGCCGCACACCTGCTATACAGGCCAACAGCAGCAGAGTAAAGAACAGGCGCACACCTGCTATACAGGCCACCAGCAGCAGAGTAAAGAACAGGCGCACACCTGCTATACAGGCCAACAGCAGCAGAATAAAGAACAGGCGCACACCTGCTATACAGGCCACCAGCAGCAGAGTAAAGAACAGGCGCACACCTGCTATACAGGCCAACAGCAGCAGAGTAAAGAACAGGCGCACACCTGCTATACGGTCAAGTTTCTCCAGACTGGAACGCTCAAACATGCTAAAAATTGACCTGAAATGGTCAGAAGGGGTTGAGGGTCATGAATAAGTTCCCAAAATTCACATTCCTAACTCTAGAGAAGCAAGATCCTAGCATATGTGCTGAAATGCTGAGCTATGCCCATAGACTTCAGAGGAACAGTCGCTGCCTCTGCTCTGCATTAAGGGGGAACACTGTATGAGTGTGTGTGTGTGTGTGTGTGTGTGTGTGTGTGTGTGTGTGTGTGTGGTCGTACCTCTTGCTTCATGTTCCCGTGCAGTCGCAGGAAGTTGATGGGTGTGGGCGCGGGGGTGGCTTTGTTTTTGGGCGGAGCCTTCTTGGGGGGCGTGGTCTCGTCTCCTCGTTCTCCACACAGAACAGCGGAGAGCAGCGACAGCAGGAACTCCACCGCCTCACAGCTCGACAGGAACACGATCAGCTTCTGCCCACTCTCAAACTGCACACACACACACACACACACACACACACACACACACACACACACACACACACACACACACACACACACACACACACACACACACACACACACACACACACACACACACACACACACACACACACACACACACACACACACACACACACACACACACACACACACACACACACACACCATTTACTTAACAGAGATCTACATTTTTCACACTAGAAAATACAGTATTTACTTTGATTGACAGATGTGACATGAAATGTACTGTTTTTATTTTTTAACTAATCAAATGACTACAAAAGGTATCATACTATCCAAGCATGATTTCTCCAAAAACAGTCAACACACACACACACGCGCACACACGCACACACACGCACACACACACCTTGCACTTGGCCAGGATGAAGGCGGCGAGGCAGACCAGGCGCAGCTTGCTGGGGACCACCACCATGTGCTGCTGGAGCTTCTCAGGGATGGCGAACCTCTCCGCCTGCTCCACCTGCTGCACCTGCTCCACCCCCTCACACACAGGGGCAGCCCGGGCCTTCTCATCTCCACCCCCACACACGGGCGCGCTCTTCCCGTCCTCCGACACGTGCACGCTCACGGGGTCCTTCATGCTGATGTCAGCCAGTCGGGACAATCCTGCAACACACACACAGGTTCACAATCAGACGCTAGACACACAATCCTGCAACACACACACACACAGGTTCACAATCAGACGCTAGACACACAATCCTGCAACACACACACACAGGTTCACAATCAGACGCTAGACACACAATCCTGCAACACACACACACACAGGTTCACAATCAGACGCTAGACACACAATCCTGCAACACACACACACACAGGTTCACAATCAGACGCTAGACACACAATCCTGCAACACACACACACACAGGTTCACAATTCTTAAAAAAGTGACAAAGTGACATGAGAAAATTATCAATATGACATGACATTTCTAAATGCGGGGGTTGCTGTCCACTCATTATGGCTCTATGCCGTCTTGTGCACTACTCTCAGACGTATAAATGCCTCTTGAGAAGTCAGGACTTGGGTAACAGACAGCGTGCTCAGTAGACCCTCAGCCTGCATCATGCCATCAGACTGGGCTGCTGTGAGCAGTCCTTGGCTACATGGAGCTGAATTTAAGAGGGTGAAGAGCCAGTTGTGTAAATGTCTGAGGTTGGTCTGTTCCAGGCAGGAGGGGGGGGGGGTCATCTTTTGTCTGTTCCAGGCTGGGGGGGGGGGGGGTCATCTTACCTTCGGTGAGTGTAGCAGAGAGCAGCACGTTCTGTCTGGGGGAGCCGCCACCATTGAGGGCGTTCAGGATGACCGCCAGGTCCTTCTCAAAGCCCAGATCCAGAGTCCTGGACAAACACAACACACACATCAACAACAACAACAACAACATGCACCCAACACACACATCAACAATGACCAAATGCACCCAACATACATACACACACACACACACACCAACACCAGCTGACAAATACACACAGAACCTACAGTAAAATTTATACAACACAGCTCAGTTAACATGCTCCTCTGTAAATAAACACACACACACACACACACACACACACACCTGTCGGCTTCGTCGAGGATGAGCCAGCGCACGCTGCTGAAGACGATGCTGAGTGTGTTGTTGATGTGGTCAACCAGCCGCCCAGGAGTGGACACCAGGATGTTGATGCCTTTCCTCAGTCTGAAAACACACACACACACACACACACACACACTTGACTCCTCAGACAGTATCTGATACTCCTGTACTGATCACTTAAGCTATCTAGGCCCCAGCTTTAGGAGCTGAAAGTGTAGAAGCTGGTTACCTGGCTTTCTCTGCCTTCCTCTTCTCCCCGCCCATCAACACTCCTGGAACTATCCACGTGAATGGCTACAGAGAGAGAGAGAGAGAGAGAGAGAGAGAGAGAGAGAGAGAGAGAGAGAGAGAGAGAGAGAGAGAGAGAGAGAGAGAGAGAGAGAGAGAGAAGAGAGAGAGAGAGAGAGAGAGAGAGAGAGAGAGAGAGAGAGAGAGAGAGAGAGAGAGAGAGGAGAGGGAGAGGGAGAGAGAGAGAGAGCGAGAGCGAGAGAGATGAACAAACGAGAGTGAGGAGAAGACAAACAGTACAACAGGGCAGGAGAGGAGAGGAAGGGAGGGAGAGAGTATAATAGGACATGGCAGCGCTGATGTAGGAGAGGAGAGAGTATAATAGGACATGGCAGCGCTGATGTAGGAGAGGAGAGAGTATAATAGGACATGGCAGCGCTGATGTAGGAGAGGAGAGAGTATAATAGGACATGGCAGCGCTGATGTAGGAGAGGAGAGAGTATAATAGGACATGGCAGCGCTGATGTAGGAGAGGAGAGAGTATAATAGGACATGGCAGCTGATGTAGGAGAGGAGAGAGTATAATAGGACATGGCAGCTGATGTAGGAGAGGAGAGAGTATAATAGGACATGGCAGCGCTGATGTAGGAGAGGAGAGAGTATAATAGGACATGGCAGCGCTGATGTAGGAGAGGAGAGAGTATAATAGGACATGGCAGCTGATGTAGGAGAGGAGAGAGTATAATAGGACATGGCAGCTGATGTAGGAGAGGAGAGAGTATAATAGGACATGGCAGCTGATGTAGGAGAGGAGAGAGTATAATAGGACATGGCAGCGCTGATGTAGGAGAGGAGAGAGTATAATAGGACATGGCAGCGCTGATGTAGGAGAGGAGAGAGTATAATAGGACATGGCAGCACTGATGTAGGAGAGGAGAGAGTATAATAGGACATGACAGCGCTGATGTAGGAGAGGAGAGAGTATAATAGGACATGGCAGCGCTGATGTAGGAGAGGAGAGAGTATAATAGGACATGGCAGCACTGATGTAGGAGAGGAGAGAGTATAATAGGACATGACAGCGCTGATGTAGGAGAGGAGAGAGTATAATAGGACATGGCAGCGCTGATGTAGGAGAGGAGAGAGTATAATAGGACATGGTAGCTGATGTAGGAGAGGAGAGAGTAAAGGACATGGCAGTGCTGATGTAGGAGAGGAGAGAGTAAAATAGGACATGGCAGCTGATGTAGGAGAGGAGAGAGTATAATAGGACATGGCAGCTGATGTAGGAGAGGAGAGAGTATAATAGGACATGGCAGCTGATGTAGGAGAGGAGAGAGTATAATAGGACATGGCAGCTGATGTAGGAGAGGAGAGAGTATAATAGGACATGGCAGCGCTGATGTAGGAGAGGAGAGAGTATAATAGGACATGACAGCTGATGTAGGAGAGGAGAGAGTAAAGGACATGGCAGCTGATGTAGGAGAGGAGAGAGTATAATAGGACATGGCAGCGCTGATGTAGGAGAGGAGAGAGTATAATAGGACATGGCAGCGCTGATGTAGGAGAGGAGAGAGTATAATAGGACATGGCAGCTGATGTAGGAGAGGAGAGAGTATAGTAGGACATGGCAGCGCTGATGTAGGAGAGGAGAGAGTATAATAGGACATGGCAGCGCTGATGTAGGAGAGGAGAGAGTATAATAGGACATGGCAGCGCTGATGTAGGAGAGGAGAGAGTATAATAGGACATGGCAGCTGATGTAGGAGAGGAGAGAGTATAATAGGACATGGCAGCGCTGATGTAGGAGAGGAGAGAGTATAATAGGACATGGCAGCTGATGTAGGAGAGGAGAGAGTATAATAGGACATGGCAGCTGATGTAGGAGAGGAGAGAGTATAATAGGACATGGCAGCTGATGTAGGAGAGGAGAGAGTATAATAGGACATGGCAGCTGATGTAGGAGAGGAGAGAGTATAATAGGACATGGCAGCGCTGATGTAGGAGAGGAGAGAGTATAATAGGACATGGCAGCGCTGATGTAGGAGAGGAGAGAGTATAATAGGACATGGCAGCGCTGATGTAGGAGAGGAGAGAGTATAATAGGACATGGCAGCACTGATGTAGGAGAGGAGAGAGTATAATAGGACATGGCAGCGCTGATGTAGGAGAGGAGAGAGTATAATAGGAAGGCAGCGCTGATGTAGGAGAGGAGAGAGTATAATAGGACATGGCAGCGCTGATGTAGGAGAGGAGAGAGTATAATAGGACATGGCAGCGCTGATGTAGGAGAGGAGAGAGTATAATAGGACATGGCAGCACTGATGTAGGAGAGGAGAGAGTATAATAGGACATGGCAGCGCTGATGTAGGAGAGGAGAGAGTATAATAGGACATGGCAGCACTGATGTAGGAGAAGAGAGAGTATAATAGGACATGGCAGCACTGATGTAGGAGAGGAGAGAGTATAATAGGACATGGCAGCACTGATGTAGGAGAGGAGAGAGTATAATAGGACATGGCAGCTGATGTAGGAGAGGAGAGAGTATAATAGGACATGGCAGCGCTGATGTAGGAGAGGAGAGAGTATAATAGGACATGGCAGCTGATGTAGGAGAGGAGAGAGTATAATAGGACATGGCAGCGCTGATGTAGGAGAGGAGAGAGTATAATAGGACATGGCAGCTGATGTAGGAGAGGAGAGAGTATAATAGGACATGGCAGCGCTGATGTAGGAGAGGAGAGAGTATAATAGGACATGGCAGCTGATGTAGGAGAGGAGAGAGTATAATAGGACATGGCAGCTGATGTAGGAGAGGAGAGAGTAAAGGACATGGCAGCGCTGATGTAGGAGAGGAGAGAGTATAATAGGACATGGCAGCGCTGATGTAGGAGAGGAGAGAGTATAATAGGACATGGCAGCTGATGTAGGAGAGGAGAGAGTATAATAGGACATGGCAGCTGATGTAGGAGAGGAGAGAGTATAATAGGACATGGCAGCGCTGATGTAGGAGAGGAGAGAGTATAATAGGACATGGCAGCTGATGTAGGAGAGGAGAGAGTATAATAGGACATGGCAGCGCTGATGTAGGAGAGGAGAGAGTATAATAGGACATGGCAGCTGATGTAGGAGAGGAGAGAGTAAAGGACATGGCAGCGCTGATGTAGGAGAGGAGAGAGTATAATAGGACATGGCAGCGCTGATGTAGGCCCTGTCTCACCTTTACAAGCTTCTGGAAGATCTGGAAGCTCTGTTGGGCCAGCTGACAATGGGGACCAAACACAGATTAACTCAAACACACACACCACACAAGCAGTATTAAATAATGACTTCCATCTAAAGGACTGAGAGTGTGTGTGTGTGTGTGTGTGTATTCTCTCTACCTCTCTCGTAGGGACCACAATCACAGCCAGGGGCCCGTCTCCTCGCTGTAAAAGATCAGCACAAAGATCACTGCTGTCAAAACACTCTTCTGCACATGACAGCGCTTAGCTCCTTTTCAGCAGGTTTGCTTGTTTGTTTCATTTAAGGCCATATCAGCAGCTAAGGTTATGGCTTAGGTTAAGGCTATGGCTAAGGTTAATGGCCAGGACATGATATTCTACAGCAGAAGATATCGGAGATCAATATGGACCTATTACAAGCTTAGCAACAATGACATTGAAGAGTCTTTTAAAAATCTATCCTAACCAGAAATCATGAAATCATGAAGGTGAGACCTCACTAAACACATCAAGCACAGAATGCCTTTAACAGGTCAGTAGGGCTTTAACACAGTTTGTGTGTGTACTGTATGTGCCAACCACTCAGAAAAGCAAACCCAGACGCCAGTGACACAGCTCTGCTCACCTTAATTTTGGGCTCTACTGCCTGTAGTGACTGCACAATGGGAATGCCATAGGCTAACGTCTTCCCTGCAGAGGACCAATGAGAATTACAGAGGGATCAGCATCAACTCTAACAGTCAGAACAGCTCAAAACAGTCAACAGGCCACAAAAGACCCGGTGAATACACAACCCAACTGGACACAATCTTATACGGAATGAGCATGAGAGCTTTGGATTTGGGATGCATGTTGGTGTATACAGTAATTTCCTGTGTGTTAGCTGCATTGTGTATTTGCCAAAAACAAAACCATATGAACTGCTCCCATGCATTAACCTCACAGCTGGAGGACTGTTGCTAAATCAGTGTATCAGTAAAAAGGAAAAAAAAAGTCCGCACACTAAGGCTCCAATATTATTTCTTTTATTCACCACATGTGACGTTTCGGGCCACACTGCCCTTCCTCAGTCTGAGGAAGGGCAGTGTGGCCCGAAACGTCACATGTGGTGAATAAAAGAAATAATATTGGAGCCTTAGTGTGCGGACTTTTTTTGTCCTTTTTACTGTTGCTCTTTTGAGTCCAGCACCTATTTTTAAAATATTCAGAAGTGCGCACCCGTTTCTACACTAAATCAGTGCATTAGCCGCGGCTAATAGTTGGGAAATGACAGTATTTGTGACAATGAAGCTACAGTTTCAGCTCACCTGAACCGGTTTGAGAGCGCACAACGGCGTCTTTTCCCGCTAGTAGCACGGGAATGGTCTGTTTCTGGACGCTACACACAAGGAGAGAAGTACATTACTGGGGCATCATCGTCTCAACACACACAGAGCTGGTGTAGCCTACAGACAGGTACAGTATGTGCACGCAGGTGAAACGAGCTGTGCAGACAGCAGTCACTGATGTGGACCTTACCTGGTCATACTGGACACATTCAGGACCTTGTTGAGTGTTGCCACCTGCAGGATGTGTGAGAGAGAGAGAGAGAGAGAGAGAGAGAGAGAGAGAGAGAGAGAGAGAGAGAGAGAGAGACAAGTAAGAGGTGGGGTGAGAGAGAGACGGGAGAAGAGGTCAGGTGAGAGAGAGACAGGTGAGGTGTGAGGCGAGAGAGAGAGACAGGTGAACCCCTGAGCGGAGAGGAGTAAGGAGGCGTGACTATCTCACCAGGTGGGGATGCAGGTCCAGCTCAGAGAAGGAGTCGCTGGTGAAGACCTTTTCCTTCAGCTGGGTCACACTAGGACTGTGCACACACACACACACACACACACACACACAGTTCAATGAGCTCAAGTTCAACTCCACAAATACATCAATGGCGCCCCAGATCTCTCATGCTAACGATGCATACTCCCCCATAAAACATTTCTATAAGTACTCAATGTATAAAACATTACATGTTATTACATATCCATTACTGGACTTCCTTATATTCTCATGATATCCTCATGACACACACACACACACACACACACACACACACACACGCACACACGTTTAAAACAGAGAGACACACATACACACACACACACACACACACACACACACACACACACACACACACACACAGGTTTAAAGCAGAGAGAGGGCCTTACGCCGGGACACTGGGGATGTCGGGGTTGTTTCTGAAGAGGCTGGAGGTCTTGATGACGGCTTTGCCGCCCGCTGCTGCCCCGCTGCCATCGCCCCGCTTCCTGTCTGCCGGCCGCTGACCAGCGCCCCTCTTCCCCTGCGCACCCTGCCCACCCCGGCCCGGTTTCCGTGGAGATGTCTTAGGACCGGGGGATCCAGGGGTGTCCTGCTCCGGGTCGGACTGAGGAGGCTTCTTCTGTTCTGGAGGAGACTTGGGGACGGGAGGTGCACTCTGGTCCTCTGCGTTGGAGGACTCCTCTGGCTCAGAATGCTTTTTGTGCTTCTGGGGAGATTTCGGGCTGGGGGGTACATTCTGAGGCTTGGAGGTCTGCTCTGACTGGGAGTTCTTTTTATGCTTCTGAGGAGATTTCGGGCTGAGAGGAGTCGGCTGTGAATCAGGCGTCTGGTCTGAATGACGAGCTTTCTTGTGTTTGAATGACGGAGCGGGACGCTCTCCTGAAGCCTTGCGTTTCAAGGCAGCCGCCTGCTTTTTCTGTGAAGAGCACGTCACACACATGCACAATCACACACTGTACACTTTTACAGCAAAGCTTATAATTACTCACTCCAACATCGCTGAAAATAGAGTCTTTGCCGACAGTGGTGTCTGTAATTGTAAACATGCACATGCAGATACATGCATCAATTTACCTGTGCCCACTTGTCACGCGCTTTGAAAGAGCCCCGATAGGTCTTGGGTGCTTTAAAATTTTCAGGGGTCGAAAAGTTGATCATCAAAGTTTCCTCTGCCATGATGTTCCGATAACTGTCTGAAACACAACCACAACGCTGACGTTCACATTTTGTTTACGATGGTGCTACATGTGAAGGCTACCTAAAATGATGCTAACTACTATTGTAAACTACTTTATGAGCGCGACGAACGTTAAACACAAGTTTGCTAACTATAGGGTTAGGTTATCTATGTGTTACTTTGGTGAAAATGGCATTTTACAGAAACACCATCACCATTAGGAAAGAAAAGCTGGTTGTCAACTCACGTGTGCGCTACGTAGCATCAGCTACTTTTCGTAACTATTCACCAATAGTCTACAACACATATGTTTCAACTCTGCTACACTAATAAGCCAAAGCAATAATGTAAGGTGAGAGAATTCTACTGAATAAGGACACTAGATGTTATGTTTTACCTCGCTCTCAATGTTTCACATGTCCACAGTACAACTCCATGCTGTCCGGCTGACGTCAGAAGCAAACTTCCGGATTTTCCTTTGCACAGACAATTTCAAAATAAAAGTTCTCATGGGATCGCAGCTGTATATTTCAAAATAAGAGTTCTATTATTTCTATCATTTCCATGTAAAATGGTCTGTGATTCAGAACTTATCTCCTTTTCCTACCAAATTCTACCACTTTTGTGATTTTACCTGATTCAACCACTATGCAGTTATCATGCACTTTCACACATAAAGTAAAACACAGTCTACAATGTTAACATAGTATAGATCATAGTGAGATTTGGTAATGTACCATATTAAATAACCCTCTGTGGTATTTCATAGGTCCTGCTTACATCATTTTTTCTGACTCCTGTATTATGTTTAATTTTCTCACTCCTTTTTTGTCATTGCTTGGGCCTCTCCATGTAAATGTTTATATGTTTGTGGCAGGTCTTAAAGTGGTTGTTGGAGCTGTGCTTAATATTCAGAAGAGAGAGGGGCTTCAGTTGGTCTCCAGAGCAACCCCCCCCCCCCCCTAATGAGATGCAGGAGTAATGAGAGGGATCTGTGTGGCAGATGTGAGATTAGTTCTAATTAGCAGGTCAGGGGAGGCCGCTGTTAAAGATCATGTAGGCTACATGTGTGAGGGACACGGGCCAGTGGAGCTCAGCCATGACCTCAGCGCTCGCCTGACGGGGGCCAGTGGGGACACCATGGAAACTAACGACCAGTCAGAGCCATCTTGTCTGTGACATCACATTCCATTTCTTCTGGGATGCCAACTTTAGTTGGTCCTCTGTTCCATTACACTGTGATGTCACAGTGGCATGCCATCGTCTCTGTGACATCATGTACTATCTCTTTTATGAGATCACACCCCATCCGCTCTGTGATGCTGCATTCAGTATCCATTGTGATTCAGTACTCATCATTTCTTAAGAAAAGACATCACATACAGTATCTGCTGTGATGCTACAGTACATTCAGTATCCATTGTGATGCTACATTCAGCACTTATCATTTCTTAAGATAAGTCTGCTCTATCTGTGATGTGATGTCACATTTATGCAGACAATTGAGAACCAATAAACTCCACTGTTAACATAACAATCAACTTCACTGTTAACGCGCATTCTACACTTTAACTTCTCTTGTACGTTTAGACTACTGAGATTGATTTTCACAAAAAATAAAAAAATTCCATGACCTACTTTATAATGACTGATACAAAATAACAACCAAACATTTCAGAGCAGTCACTCCGCGTTCAAGACTCTTACCTTTTTAGAGAGGGAGATGAGTAAATGGGTACTGAATAAACAAAGTTGGGCTAACTAGGCTACGACTACTCAAGCAAGCAGTAAAGCTAATAACCAAAGTATAACCACATATATTTGTATTCATTTGTTCTGGCAAGAACAAGTACATTAAACTGCTACAAAAACAATCCCTGATATCTCAGGACTTTGCTCCAAAAATTATCAAATCCCCTGACTTTGAATGTCTGGAGTAGACTTTCCAAAATACCATGACCCGTTGGAACCCTGTGTTTCATCTTCTTCTCATCACTCTGTGTGTGTCACAACTGAGCCTGGTGACTATACTGTAGAGAGAGGCACACAGCACCTCCTTTCACACTTTTATTTCATATTCTTCACATCATTCTATGTGTATGTGTGTGTGTGTGTGTGCATGTCTTTGTTGATGACCATATTACATAACTGGGAAATATTACATGGAAAAAAAAATGTCACTCATTTGAGTTGACTTAGAATAGATAGATGTAGAATAGATGCTGAACATATCGATGTTTATCAATTCAACAGAGCAATATGTGCATTGTGCACCTGAGGTGTCCTGTGAATACAGCAGGCTCATCTGGAGACGCTGCTGCTGCACAACTGTGCTAATTACACTACAATGAATGTCTCACTCACATTAAAATGATTGGTGTCCTCCGCAGAAAAGCAGTGGAAATGGGGCACGTCAGCGAGAACACGGAGAGAGAGAGCGAGAGAGCGAGAGAGAGAGAGAGAGAGAGAGAGAGGTGGGGTGTGAAAGGGAGAGGGAGATATGAGGAAGGGAAGAGAGAGAGAGAGAGAGAGAGAGAGAGAGAGAGAGATGGAGAAGAGAGCTCTGCATGTATCTCTAATAATCAAAACAGAGTTCCTAAGCATTTGCCTGCTGAGGCAGAACTAAAGTCGGCCCTCACAGAGGGCTTGAGCAGGCTGCATTCTACTGCTACATTAATTAGAGCAACTCATAATTAATGTGGGCGCTGGCACCCCTGGGAGCGCAGGGGCAAGTAGCTGGGGGGGTATTAGGGAGAGGATCAACTTGAGAGGGCCAGGCTCTCTGGAGGGCTCTTTTGTTTGTTTGGGGTTGTTTAATAAGCCGCTTGTAAAGCAGGACAAAAGCCCCCCGTCATCTGATCCACAGACTGGGGCAGAATAGGGCAGATCAGAGCCATCTGCCCCCCGCCGCCCCGCGCTGTGTGTGTAAGAGAAGACCGGCGCGTAGAATATTCAGCACTCGTGTGTTTGGTAAAGGCAGTTTTATTATCACAAACAGAGCTGCTGAGGCCTGCTCCTCTCTCCTCACGCCAGGGAGGCGGTGGGAGCTGTGGTGGCACACGTGGGCACAGCAGGGTGGGCGGGACCACGGGGGCACAGAGCCGGGATCGGCTCATTCTGATTGGCTCTCCTTCGCGTCCGTCAGGGTCTTGGGGAGGCGCCCCACCAGGCGGCTCTCGATGGACTGGAAGACGGTGTGGGGGTCCTGGTCGGCGTTGATGTGGATGGCGTCGGGGTAGAAGGCCTGCAGCATGGACACCTGCTCCCAGTACTCGCGCAGGCGCGCACGCACACGGCTCTCGCTGTCCCGCGGGTCGAACACCAGGCGGGCCTTCACCTCAGCGCTGGGGGCGGGCCGGTACAGAGAGTGGTACCTGCGGGGGGGGGGGGGGGGGGGGGTTATTTGGATAGCGTTCTTTATACACAAGGCAACTCATGTGCTCTACACCATCAGAAAACAGAAAATAGTCTTGTGTGTGGTTAGGCAGCAGGAGAGATGTGTGTGATGTGTGTGTGTTTTATCTTTGTGTGATGTCTGTTTTAGGTGTGTGTGTGTGTGTGTGTGTGTGTGTGTGTGTCTCACCTCTCTCCTGTAACCGGATCGACGGCTCTGAGAGACAGACGCTCTGCTGCGACGTCATCCGTCATGTCCAAGAAGAACACTCTGACACAACACAAGGTGATCAAATACATTATTACACGGCACTTCTCCGTCATGTCCAAGAAGAACACTCTGACACAACACAAGGTGATCAAATACATTATTACACGGCACTTCAGAGGGCTGCAGAGAGTTCCATTCACATGATGGGGCTTTCCTAACGTTCGGAGGTCTGTTAAATCTATATAATGACCGCTGCAAAGTATATAATGACCGCTGTCAATGGCAACGGGTTTTGTGCTTTTAATTCACGTATTTCATATCAATCCGTTCGCTAATTGCAGTGGAATTTCATTGAAACTCAGCTAGTAACGTTGCCACGCAACACCTGCAACTGTCAAAAGACAAGAAATTATTTCAAATATGTTTTTTTATTGAACATTTTGCAAATAATTTCCCCATTGGGATTTAAGTGTAAATCTTGCTCTTATTAAACAATTATTAATATATTGTAATATATATTAATATCAATTATTAAGAATTAATTTGAAATTATTAATATTAAGAAAAGTTATTGAACTTTTGCCACAAAATTCAACACTTGCAAACATAAGTACCACAATTACCCTAGTTAAAGTGACGACAATAAAGACAATAAAGAGTCCTATCCTATCCAATAACGCTGCGATAAGCTGCGATAGACGTGTCCAGCTGGTCCGATCCCTCTCTGGGCAGCAGTGATACAGGCCGGGCGGACACGATACGTTTGTTCAAATATTTAAAGATGTTTGTGCTCCTATCAACACCTGAGAGCCACAGGCAGCCTCAGGCTGATGACCCAATCGCACTAACAGCAACAAACAAACACACCAACAAACCTCGCCGCAGACATGTTTTAGTGTCTGTTGAACGAGGAGAGACTGAGAAGAGCAGGGATGTGCTTACAGACAGACAAAAAGACAGAAGCCATTGAAATGCATCTCATAGATACAGCAAGGGACGTAGGCACACTTAAACTGCAGGCATGCTTCTGACACTCTTGAGGCTTCTGAGAATGGCGAGAATGGCGAGGAAGACAAATCATATCCCCTCTCTTCAATTGCATACTGCATCCTGCGTCCTGCCTGTGCCTGCTGGGGTGTCCACGACCATGGCTACCTTGACAGGGACAACAAGGCCGCACACCCCCTTTGGACAATATTGTATTACCCTATCCCACCCATAGCATCTATTTATTAGTAAATGTACATACTGTATTTATTCCTTTGTTCTTATACATAGCTTACTGCCCTTATTCTATTTTTTTTTACTGTTTTTTATGTTATTGTTGAGTGTTGTGCTTGAGTGCAAAGATTAACGGGAGTCAAATTCCTTGTTTGTTCTGGCAAAGCTGGCCAATACAGCTGCTTCTGATTCTGATTCTGATTCTGATTCTGATTCTGATTCTGGAAAGCAAGACACGATGCGGGAGACTGACGACAGGTCAAGACAGAGAAGACAAATGAGTCACGTCTGGTCAGAAAGCTTCAAAAAGCTTTGGTCAACCAAGCTGACATTTTTGGTCTGTACATGAGAATGCTTGGTTGGGGAGCTGTATATTTTTGGTCTGTACATGAGAATGCTTGGGTTGCTTGGGTTGGTTGGGGAGCTGTATATCTTTGGTCTGTACATGAGAATGCTTGGGTTGGTTGGGTTGGTTGAGTTGGTTGGGGAGCTGTATATTTTTGGGCCGGAGACTAAGAAGGAATGAATGAATACTGGTCAATTCTCTGAGCTGACCACCATGTATGTATGACAGGCTTATTTGCATGAGATGTGCCTGTATTGTGTAAGTGTGCAAGTGTGTGTGTGGGTGTGTGTGTGTGTGTGTGTGTGTGTGAATGTGTGCGTGCGTGTGTGTACGTGTGTACGTGTGTGTGTGTGTGTGTTTAAGCATTTTAGAAAACAGATATGCTCTATTTTTAATGAATATTTTGCTAAAAAAACAGAAATAATGACTCCTCTCCAGCTATTAACATTAATATTAATGTAACCTTATGAAATATTCATCAATCTGGACAAAGATGACAGCATACAAGCCTGAGGATGTGTGTGTGTGTGTGTGTGTGTGTGTGTGTGTGTGGTGCATGCGCGTGTATGCGTTTGCATGTGCGCCTTGCATGTGTGTGTGTGTGTGTGTGCGTGTGTGTTTATATGAATATCTTTATGCATATGTGTGAATAACTGTGTGCGTGTGTGTGTGTGTGTGTGTGTGTGTGTGTTCGTATGAATATCTTTGTGCATGCTGTATGTGTGAATAACTGTGTGTGTGTGTGTGTGTGTGTGTGTGTGCGTGTTTCATAACCTTCTCCTTAACTTCATGCCCTTGCTGTCTCTAATTGATCATCTCCATCTTGTGATGTCCCAGTTCACTGTAACTCAATCTGGCGCTGGGCTGTGCGTCTCGTAGAAACTAAACGCCAGCACCTGAGCATCTGAGCATCTGAGCACCTGAGCATCTGAGCATCTGAGCATCTGAGCATCTGAGCATCTGAGCACCTGAGCATCTGAGCATCTGAGCATCTGAGCATCTGAGCACCTGAGCATCTGAGCATCTGAGCATCTGAGCATCTGAGCATCTGAGCATCTGAGCATCTGAGGCCAATCCAGTGGAGGCCCATTGTGCTGCGCTGGGCTGTGTGTCTGGGGCCACTCCAGTGGAGGCACATCATGCTGCGCTGGGCTGTGAGTCTGCATCTGAGGCCACTCCAGTGGAGGCACATTGTGCTGCTGCATCTGAGGCCACTCCAGTGGAGGCACATTGTGCTGCTGCATCTGAGGCCACTCCAGTGGAGGCCCATTGTGCTGCGCTGGGCTGAGCATCTGAGGCCACTCCAGTGGAGGCCCATTGTGCTGCGCTGGCTGCATCTGAGGCCACTCCAGTGGAGGCCCATTGTGCTGCGCTGGGCTGTGTGTCTGAATCTGGGGCCTCTCCAGTGGAGGCTCATTGTGCTGCGCTGGCTGCATCTGGAGCTGGGCTCTGCACTAACGAGGACTAAAACACTCCTCTCTGTCTAGGCTGCGGAGGCCTCTGTGTCCACCATGCTGTCTGGACTCCAGCGCAGTGGACAGACACGGACAGTACAGGACCATCTCTAACACTTCCTGCGTCTAAAAGAGCCATTCTGACTTGTTCAGGAGTGGTTTTCCCACTTGAGGGTCGGGATTTTCCCACTTCCCAGCCAGGCGCTCATGAATGCACCATTTACTACCTAATTGCCTCACTACTGTATTCCTTCCATTCCGTGGCCAAAGTGATGGAGAAACTGACTCAGAGTGTCAGTGTTCATGAACAAATGTGTGTGTGAGGTTTCCCACTGAAGCCCAGAGCGGTCCTCAATGGTAGCAAGTGCACTAAGTAGTGACATAAGGCCTGCGTGATGCTATTCCAAGAAGCAGGCCACTAGCACCCCACAGCACTTACGTCTCAAGCCACTCCTCCGCCCGTTCACTCTCTCTCTCTCTTTTCTTCTCCTCTCCTCTCCTCTCCTCCCCTCCATCTCCCCAAATTAAGAAATGAAAGCGAGCTGTGCTGTGCTGCGCTGTGGTGTGGTGTTGAGCTGCTCTGCTCTGCTCTGCTCTGCGTAGCGCTGCGCTGTGTTCCGGCGCGCTGGCCCTGCGATGTTTACCTCTGATTAAATTATAATGCCGCCCTGTTGTTTTATTCAGCAGTCAATTAGAGCAAGTGTTGCCTGATTAGATGGGCCGCAGCCACATGAAATACATTTCACTAATAGAGGACAGGGGGGTGGGGGGGCACTCAGAGGGGTGGTGGGGCAGTAGAACGGTGGGGTGGGGTGGGGTGGGGTGGGGTGGACTCTCTAGGATTTCGTGGCTAATTGCGCTGCTTTATCGGCTAGTCACACAGCCTCATGCATATTGCAGCCGGCCCAAAGACTCTGATTGTGTGCAGTCGTGTCCGAGCTGTAAGAGCCCGCACAGCAGCCAGGCTGGAGAGTACTTACACACACACACACACACACACACACACACACACACACACACACACACACACACACACACACACACACACACACACACACACACACACACACACACAGGGAGGTAGCGGGGTGCTGGGGGAGGGGGGCAGTAATGAGGCACTAGGGCATTAGGGTAGCACCGGGGTAGTTCAGTTCACTTGGGGTTGTAGTGGCCAAAGGAGACGGTAAACAGCGCAGTTCAAACGACTGTGATTTTGACTAAAACAAATCATGAGACTTTGCATTTTCTTTACACCCCAAATTCCTAGAGTTACATTTGTTCAATTCCGCGTGTTGAGTCCGGCCTCCGGTGTCTGTGTGTGTGTGTGTGTGTGTGTGTGTGTCTGTTCTCGGAGGACAGGAGCGGAGATCCGTCCTGATTGATCGGGCCGTGAAAGGCGATCAGCCGCTTATGCAAAGGAGGAAACAGGAGCGAGGGCGTGCTGGGCTCATCTGGCTGATGGAGGAGGAAGGCTCGCCCTCTCTTCCTCCGCTCCTCTTCCTCCGCACCTGGATCAGGTGGCGTCTTTAGCATGACAAAAGAGAGGGCAGCCGGGTCCCGCTCACACCGCACCTGAAACCGCACAGCGCCGGGCGCCGCCGCAGGGGTCACCTCAGGACTGCCACGCACAACACAGCGCTGATGACCCGCCCGGCCGGCCACCGAACCTCTACATGCCACAGCAGGACTCCAGAAATACAGTATTTACCACGTGTACTGTAATATTCCCCTCAGAGTTGAGAGACTCCAGAAATACAGTATTTACCACATGTACTGTAATATTCCCCTCAGAGTTGAGAGACTCCAGAAATACAGTATTTACCACATGTACTGTAATATTCCCCTCAGAGTTGAGAGACTCCAGAAATACAGTATTATTTACCACATGTACTGTAATATTCCCCTCAGAGTTGAGAGACTCCAGAAATACAGTATTTACCACATGTACTGTAATATTCCCCTCAGAGTTGAGAGTCGCCCTTTAACGAAAACTCTTCCCTCAGAGTCATGAGGTGCCCTTTAATGAAAGAGTCGTGAGCTCTCCTGTAATGTACATGGTTAGAGGTTTACTTTAATACAAATGTGAAGCATTTTTCTCCCAAACGTCACTTGTGACCCAGATCTGTAAGGGCTTACTCCTGTAACTGACCACACTGCTGTCCACCCGACCCGCCCTGCGCTCGGCTCCATTTCAGCACCTAACTGCCCCGCGTGGCACTGCCAGTCTGGACTCCTCAGAGCTGCCCCGCGTGGCACTGCCAGTCTGAGCTGGACTCCTCAGAGCTGCCCCGCGTGGCACTGCCAGTCTGGACTCCTCAGAGCTGCCCCGCTGGGCACTGCCAGTCTGGACTCCTCAGAGCTGCCCCGCTGGGCACTGCCAGTCTGGACTCCTCAGAGCTGCCCCGCTGGGCACTGCCAGTCTGGACTCCTCAGAGCTGCCCCGCTGGGCACTGCCAGTCTGGACTCCTCAGAGCTGCCCCGCTGGGCACTGCCAGTCTGGACTCCTCAGAGCTGCCCCGCTGGGCACTGCCAGTCTGGACTCCTCAGAGCTGCCCCGCTGGGCACTGCCAGTCTGCACTCCTCAGAGCTGCGCTGCAAAAAACTGTTTGTCTAATAAAATCTAACCCAGTGTTTTAATCTTATATCAAGATGAATAAACTAGTTGGTATTGTTTTCAGTACAAAGACACTTACCTAGTGCTCTCTTTTGAAATCATTTGACTTAATTTAAGAAAGGTTTGTCTTATTTTAAGTCAATTCTGTCAATTATCTGTCCGTGCAGTAAGTAAATTTGTCGTAAAACAAGCTAAATGATCTGTCCGTGTAGTAAGTAAATTTGCCTTGATAAGACTCCTTAAAATGAGTCAAAGTCTTCTTAAATTAAGTGAAATCATCTTTTGAGCGAGCTCTAGATTTTTGATAGATAATTCCACTTGGTTAGATTTCATTTCTTGCCGTGTGTGCCACGCTGTGCCACGCTGCACTGGGCAGGACAGGGCAGGACGCAGGAGCCCGCGTGCCACGCTGCACTGGGCAGGGCAGGGCAGGACGGGGCAGGACACAGGAGCCCGCGTGAGGAAGCGGGTAAAGAGAGCCTTCCGCCCCGCGGGCCCTGGCCTCTCGTGCCCCTACACGGCGGGCAGCAGCAGTGGCAGCGCTGGCGGAGCACTAGGAGCTGGTGCCTTGGCGCGCGGCCAGAGCGTCTGGCTGCCTTATTTAGCCACTCTAAAGGCCCCGTAACTGGATAGCCGTTAATTAATGAAGCTGTCAGGTAAATCGCTGCTAGTCGGGGCCTCGTCCTCGCCGCATCGGTAACGTTATCTCCTCATTGTGTCCGCCGCGGGCCCCGCCGCCGAGCTCCGACCCAATTAAACTAATGCCATGTAAACGCAGCGCTCCAGCCAGCAGGCAGGACACAGCCCCGGGGGCAGGAGAGGGGGCAATAGAGAGGGAGAGGGGGGTAACAGAACCTCGTCTGTGGGCCACACCAGCCTGCCGAGGGTCAGTGCACACTGAGGGATGTAATCACGGTGAGCTCCAGACGGATGACGTATAGCTGCACCCTGACGTCTCGCTACACAGCAGGGCTCTGGGACACGCCAACACCAGCGCATCAGCACGCCGTGCACGTCACAGCCGCTCATTACGGAGCACTTGACCCGGCGCGAGACCTGCGCTATCCTGTGGTCAGGTGTGTGTGTGTGTGTGTGCGTGTGTGTGTGTGTGTGTGCGTGCCTGCGTGCGTGCGGCGCGAGACCTGCGCTATCCTGTGTTCAGGTGTGTGTGTGTGTGTGTGTGTGCGTGCCTGCGTGCGTGCGGCGCGAGACCTGCGCTATCCTGTGTCCAGGTTGCGTAAGCTGATGGTGCTTTTTTAATCACATGATAGAGGAGCGGCATATTGAGACCAGGATCCTGTGCTCTGATCCTCTGCTCTATCTAATCCCAGAGCAGCGTATTAGGATCCTCTCTCCTCTATCTGATCCCAGAGCGGCATCTTGAGACCAGGATCCTCTCTCCTCTATCTGATCCCAGAGCGGCGTATTGAGACCAGGATCCTCTCTCCTCTATCTGATCCAGAGAGGCGTATTGAGACCAGGATCCTCTCTCCTCTATCTGATCCAGAGCAGCATATTAGGATCCTCTCTCCTCTATCTGATCCAGAGCAGCGTATTAGGATCCTCTCTCCTCTATCTGATCCAGAGAGGCATATTAGGATCCTCTCTCCTCTATCTGATCCAGAGAGGCATATTAGGATCCTCTCTCCTCTATCTGATCCAGAGCGGCATATTAGGATCCTCTCTCCTCTATCTGATCCAGAGCGGCATATTAGGATCCTCTCTCCTCTATCTGATCCAGAGAGGCATATTAGGATCCTCTCTCCTCTATCTGATCCAGAGCAGCGTATTAGGATCCTCTCTCCTCTATCTGATCCAGAGCAGCGTATTAGGATCCTCTCTCCTCTATCTGATCCAGAGCGGCGTATCAGGATCCTCTCTCCTCTATCTGATCCCAGCACTGATGACACGGACACTTGAGCTGCGGCCGCCAGCGCAGGAAGTGACATCATGAACTGGGGCAAGTAGCCATGGCCGGGTTTCATTACGCATGTATATCTTGCTCCTCCTCCTTCTTCAAGTGGACCTGAAGTTAAGTCCACACACAGCGTGGGAAACCAGTAATATTGCTCAAAACAGCGCCAAACCTCGTCAGAAGCTTGCTCTGGGTCTCTACCCATAAAAACGAAGCACAGACAATGCAGTTTGTGAGCCCGAAGTTTATAACAGAAAACTGATCTTTGGTCCATTTTCGCCGGAATTACACTTTAAGTGTTCTCATTGAGGTCGTGTATTCTCTAGTGTCAAGTGTTGTTGGCTGGATGCTCCATTGAGAGAGTGGTGGCTGGTGTGTGTTCCTGCTGGATCACAGGGGTGTGTGTACCTGTTGGGGGTGTGGTTGGCTGGATCACAGGGGTGTGTGTACCTGTTGGGGGTGTGGTTGGCTGGATGAGAGGGGTGTGTGTACCTGCTGGGGGTGTGGTTGGCTGGATGAGAGGGGTGTGTGTACCTGCTGGGGGTGTGTGTTCCTGCTGGATGAGAGGGGTGTGTGTACCTGCCAGGGGTGTGTGTACCTGCTGGATGAGAGGGGTGTGTGTACCTGCTGGGGGTGTGGTTGGCTGGATGAGAGGGGTGTGTGTACCTGCTGGGGGTGTGGTTGGCTGGATGAGAGTGGTGTGTGTACCTGCTGGGGGTGTGGTTGGCTGGATGAGAGGGGTGTGTGTACCTGCTGGGGGTGTGGTTGGCTGGATGAGAGGGGTGTGTGTACCTGCTGGGGGTGTGGTTGGCTGGATGAGAGGGGTGTGTGTACCTGCTGGGGGTGTGGTTGGCTGGATGAGAGGGGTGTGTGTACCTGCTGGGGGTGTGGTTGGCTGGATGAGAGGGGTGTGTGTACCTGTTGGGGGTGTGGTTGGCTGGATGAGAGTGGTGTGTGTACCTGTTGGGGGTGTGGTTGGCTGGATGAGAGGGGTGTGTGTACCTGTTGGGGGTGTGGTTGGCTGGGTGAGAGGGGTGTGTGTACCTGTTGGGGGTGTGGTTGGCTGGATCACAGGGGTGTGTGTACCTGCTGGGGGTGTGGTTGGCTGGGTGAGAGGGGTGTGTGTACCTGCTGGGGGTGTGGTTGGACTCTTGCAGCTTCTCGGCCTGTTCCACGTCCCGGGGGAAGCCGTGCACGACCCAGCCACGCGTGGTACAGTCCAGACGACTCAGCCGGGCCACCAGGATCTGGAGCACTATGCTGTCCGGCACTGAGACACACACACACACACACACACACACACACACACACACACACACACACACACACACACACACACACACACACACACACACACACACACACACACACATACACATACACATACACACACACACACACACACACACACACACACACACACACACACACACACACACACACACACACACACACACATATACACACACACACACACACACACACACACACACACAGAACACAGGCATCACACACAAAGTAACAATGATTGCATAAGACGTTGTATTTTCAGTCTGACATCAGCTGTTTCATGTGCGCGCCCTTAAAGTGCCAGCACGGCTCTTTGAGCTAGACAGTGTGTGTGTGTGTGTGTGTGTGTGTGTGTGTGTGTGTGTGGTGCATGTCTTTGAGCTAGACAGTGAAGGTAAGCGTTCACAGCAGCCTGCGCTATCTGAAGGCCCATCTACTTGACCATGCTGGCTAGCCTGGTCAGAGCGTTACGGCGCAGCACAGAGAACTTCTCTTCCCATGCTGACAGGCCTCCTGAAAGAACACAGGCCTCAGAGAGAAGCTTTATGGAGACATATGAAAGACAGAGAGAGGAAAAAAAAAACACTCAAGATCCTCTGACTAATGTTTGGGACAGGAAATCAATCTTACATACAGAAATAAGACAGACTTTACAAAAATACTTAAAGGAGGACAGGGGAAAACTTCTATCGCGTTTGTGAACAGATCTGGGATGTATCTGTTCCCGTGACAACGCTATCTGCCAGCGGAGAGCATCGCGGAGAAGAAACTCAGCCGACTGAGGAGAAGGTTTCAAAGAAGCCACCTACACGTGGAGCGGGTCAGACACCAAACAGACAGCGTCTGTCTGAAAACACACACCAGCAGCGACGACAAATCAGACGTGAAGTTGTTTTGCACTTCAAGAGATTCATTCGTCAAACGAGAGGGGGGAAAAAAGAATGAAATAATGAAATAATCAGCGGCTACATTGTCATTCAAACTCAGATGAATGGCGCCTCTTTTGAGGAGGATTTCAGACGCGCTGTGTTCCCACTCCCTCGTCACTACAAACGTGCTTGACTGACTCCTGCCTGGCACACTACACAAGCAGGCTGCTTAAACAGAGCTTACCTTGATAGGGGTCAGGCTAAGGGGCCACTCTACACCCGGGACGCCTCGCGCTCTGAGGGTGTGTGTGTGTGTGTGTGTGTGTGAGTGTGAGTGTGTGTGGGGGGGTGGTTGCCTGGAGGCAGCGTGGCAGGAGTGAATAAATAAGGATAAATATGGAGGGTGAAGGAGGAGCGGAGGGTGTGTGTGTGTGTGTGTGAGGGTGAGGGAGGGGAGGAGCAGAGGCTGTGTGTGTGTGTGTTTATGTGTGTTTATGTGTGTGTGTGTGTGTGTGTGTGTGTGTGTGTGTGTGTGTGAGGGTGAGGGAGGGGAGGAGCGGAGGCTGTGTGTGTGTGTGTGTGTGTGTGTGTGTGTGTGTGTGTGTGTGTGGGAGGAGCGGCGGCTTCCTGACAGCGCAGCACCCGTGTGCACCCAGGGGAGTTTCTGGCGCGGCTGAGAAATTGGAGCTGACAGAATCAAACTGTCCAATTTCCACATCACACCACCCGGAGCAGCACAGCAGCACAGCAGCAGAGCAGAGCAGGCTTCAAACGGCCCTCAGAGCACAGGACACCGCGGCTCCCAGTCCTGCACACAGTCTTACGCAGTCCTACACAGTCCTGCTACCAAACCACACACTCACACTACAACACAGTCCTACACAGTCCTGTTATTCTTCATATGGGTAGATGACATGACGTGGCTTTTTCACCGTCACAGAAGATAAAACACAATTCATTTCACATTTTCACATTTTAAAATACTGTAAAAGGTTAAACATTTTCTTGCTTTACATGAATTTGTTGTTTTAATACCTGAGTTATTTTTCGTTTTTTCAGAACTTTGAGCCAAACCTTAAAATTGTCCTATGGTGTGATGGTAGACAACATAATTATATAAATATTAACTTTTATAAATAGAGGAAATAATGTTTCAAATTTTTAATGAACACTCCTGGCATAATTGTGCAAGTGTCTATTTTACTAAGTGGCAATCACTTTTCCCATACATACATTTCTAAAATGGTAAGAACTCCGTAAAGTTCGTCACAGAAAAAAATGTCCTTTGGTGTTATGCAATAACCTGATGTTAAGTTGGCCAAAAACATGGACAAATACATTTAGTTGAAAGACCCCATTCAAGGTCATGTGACTGAAGACCCCAATGAAGCCCTGGAGCAGTGAACATGGTGAGAATTTCTCTCAGAGTTGCTCAAATATTCAACTATGTTTTCAGACCACTAAAGTTGTTAAGTTTTTTTGTCCTTTGGTGTGACACCCCTAAATGCCATTTTTGTATTCAATTTTGTATTTTTAACAGCAGGACTATGTAATATTATGCAAATGCATGATGTCAGTTGCTAATGACAGCTCAGTTAGTATTAGCATGGTCATTAACTGCCACAAAAGCTTAAATGTCCTTTGGTGTGACAGGAAATGTCCTTTGGTGTGACACCTAATAATGACTTAAATTCAAATATTTATTGCTGTTTTAGAGACGACATACAATGTTCTGAAGTGTTACTAAAGCAAATATAATATAAAGTAAATAAATCTAAAAATGTTTTTTATAACAGAAAGAACCTCCCTGCAGGACCTGTGGCCCAACCTGCCCTGGAACTTCCAGTGTTGCCACCAACGAATAGAATGTCATTGTAGATAATTGTGTCAAGTATGATTAAAAACTGCTCTAACAGCTGAAAAAACAGCCTGACCAGCTTAAGGTGGTTTGCTGGTTGACCAGCTTGTTAACCAGCTTGTTTGACCTCCCTATGATGGTTAACCAGCTATAGACCAGCAAAAGTCTTGCAAAAACATACCTGCAGCTTACGATGGTAATTCTGCTGGTTTTGCTTGTCGTACCATGTCACGCTGGTCATTTTAGTTGGTGTTGCTGGTCTACATTACTAGTTTTTACTGGTCATGCCAGCTTATGTTGGTCATACTAGCAAACCAGCATGGCCATCTTACACCTACAATGTCAAGTTTGGCAGGCTGGTCACCAGCATGACCATCTCACACAGCTGTATCCCACACGACAGGCTGGTCACACCAGCATGACCAGCTTCCTTAGATGGTCACGCCAGCATGTCCACCTGGTGGCCTAACCAGTTATACCAGCAAAGACCAGCAATAGCTGGAAGAAAACCAGCAAAAAACAGCTAAAACCAGCTACCAACATAAACATGGTTTCTTGCTATTTTTTCAGTAGGGATGTTTTAGATAGAGTGGACTTCATGAATGTAACGCAATGTTTTAAAATGGAATTTCCCTGTTGAGGATTATGGTCCCTCTTTTGGCGATCAAAAACGGATGGTCAGAAGCACAATGTTTATAGACATTAAAGGCATGGCAGTCCACATTCACTAATTTAATGGTGTGATTTTGTCAGGTGCTGGACACAAAAGGGTTGTTCTTATGTCTCTTAATCAGTCATGGGTGTGTTTTGGGCGTAACATCCTTTAAATCAATGAGAATAGTATCTATCATTTCCTTCAACAGCAAACAATGCAACTTCACACAGCAGCACATTTGAAGGAATCTGCATGCACACAAGACTATATGGAACAGGGATTCCACTAAACCTTGCTTTACTAAAACCTGTTTGTGACTAGCAGAGTATAGCCTACATGCATCTGCAGTCACCTATTATTTGAACTCATAGACAAAGTGAAACTTCACCATGGTTTCATAGTCGACAAATTAGTTCAACACAGTTAAGTACTATTACTATTGACTGACAATGGGTTATCATCAAAAAAAATAGCCTGGAAAAAGCAACACTTATCCAACAAATGTCCTCCTTTATCACTGTTACAATAAACACTACATATATTCTGACTCACTTCATGCCATAGCTATCTTTGTCCTTCAGTGTGACATTTTGTCCTTTAGTGTGACAAACATAAAACAACAGAAAAACATCCTTAATTTCAAAACGTACTTTTAAAAAAGCCAGGTTTGGCATGAGGGGAGCTCCAATAATAGCTCCTCTTAGATAGGTACAATTTCAAACAGTTTTGTAAGGTTGGCGGAAAAAAATGTATCGACATTCATAGGAAAAAGTCAATCAAGTTCATCTATTCATGGTGAAAATGATTGTAATTAGTACTTTTTTGTGAAATAAATATGATTTTGAGAAAAGAATGATTTAATAATGTGAACAATTCTGTTTCATGTATTTTTAAATGTTATTCAATATCATTTCTTAGTACTTTTTAAATGTCACACCATAGGACACATTCACAGTGCAGATGAGTGTAAACGTGGAAAAAATAGGTGAGGTCATTGACAAAATGAGTGACCACTATTATTTTCAGAAACTACAGTTTCCATACTACATAAATATTTGTATTTTTTCTTTAAAAATTATGTTTTCCAAAAAAAACACTTTTTCTTGGCCAGATGTCAACTACCCATATGCCATGTGTGTGTTTGTGTGTGTGTGTGCGTATGTGTGTGTGTGTGTGTGTGTGTGTGTGTGTGTGTGCGTGCGTGCGTGCGTGCGTGCGTGCGTGCGTGCGTGCGTGCGTGCGTGCGTGCGTGCGTGTGTGTGCGTGTGTGTGTGTGTGTGTGCGTGCATGCGTGCATGCGTGCGTGCGTGCGTGCGTGTGTAGACCCACACCTTCCTCTCCAGACTCCAGGTAGGGTTTGAGGAGCTCTCCCATGCTGGACTCGTCTGCGTACACCGCTTTGATCAGCTTCCCACTGCAGACTGGAGCAGAGCACAGAGAGGGAGATACAATAAAGACACATCCACACAGAGAGGGGTTAGATATAATAGAGACACATCCACACAGAGGGGGAGATACAATAGAGACACATCCATAGAGAGGAGTTAGATGGAGATATAATAAAGACACATCCACACAGAGAGGGGTTAGATGGAGATATAATAAAGACACATCCACACAGAGGGGGAGATATAATAGAGACACATCCACACAGAGGGGGAGATATAATAGAGACACATCCACACAGAGAGGGAGATATAATAAAGACACATCCACACAGAGAGGGGAGATATAATAAAGACACATCCACACAGAGAGGGGTTAGATATAATAGAGACACATCCACACAGAGAGGGGGAGACATAATAGAGACACATCCACACAGAGAGGGGTTAGATGGAGAGGAATAAAGACACAAGCTGTTAGCTGTGTGTGTGTGACTACAGTGAGGTTATAGACTTGGGAGACTTCGGTATAGGTGAGAGACAGAGAGAGATTGTCACTGTATACGATGTGAGTGTGTGTTGGTGTATGCGTGTGTGTGTGTGCATGTGTGCATGTGTGTGTGAGTGTGTGCATGTGTGCATGTGTGTGAGTGTGTGTGTGTGTGTGTGTGCGCATGTGTGCATGTGTGTGAGTGTGTGTGAGAGGTACTGCAAGCCCCGTGGACGGCTCCTTACTGTCCATGATGTTGTACTTGTGGGCCAGGAGGCCGGCCTGCAGACTCTTGCCGGACCCGGGGGGCCCGAACAGCAGGATACGGGGGGTGTGTGGGGCACTGGAGCGGTGCCGCATCAGAACGTAGCTCAGAACTACAGAACACACATCAGAACACAGAACACAGAACACAGAACACACATCAGAACACAGAACACAGAACACACATCAGAACACAGAACACACATCAGAACACAGAACACACATCAGAACTACAGAACACACATCAGAACACAGAACACACATCAGAACTACAGAACACACATCAGAACACAGAACACACATCACAACTACAGAACACACATCAGAACACAGAACACAGAACACACATCAGAACTACAGAACACACATCAGAACATAGCTCAGAACTACAGAACACAGAACGACTATTAGCTCTGCAAACAAACAGCTAGCCCAACAGATGCAGCACTATAGAACTCACACACAAGTATAGAACATGGAACTTGGAACAGGAACTTTGACTTTCCCCTTGGGGATCAATAAAGTATCTATCTATCTATCTATCTATCTATCTACAGTATCTATCTATTTATCACAGAACACATACACAACAGAACACAGAACACTACAGAGACATACAGTAACACACACACATGAACAGAACAATACAGAGACAGAACACATACACAACAGAACACAGAACACTACAGAGACATACAGTAACACACACACAAGAACAGAACACTACAGAGACAGAATTAACACACCACAGAACACAGAACACTACAGACAGAACACACGTACACACACAAGAACATAACACTACAGACACAGAACTCACACATAAGCATAGAACACACACACACAACAGAACACAGCACACTACAGAGACAGAACACTACAGACAGACCCCAGACCAGTGAAGTGAGTGAGTGAGTGAGTGAGTGTGTGTAGCCTTCCCCATAAACAGCGCATGGCCTGCTGGCCAGATGCTGTGTGTGTGTGTGTGTGTGTGTGTGTGTGTGCTTGGGGAGGCTCCATTAGCGTCGGTGCTAAATGCTTAATTGCTAATTGTTAAAACAGCACTTAGTGCAGCCCCCACCCCTCACCCCCACCCCATAGCGCACCGCTAACGCTAATCACAACATAAAGAAGACCATCAATAAAGTATGAGGTGGCGCCATCCACCACCACCACCACCAGCCCTACTGTATGCTCTGCCCTCCTGGAGGATGGGGGGGGGGGGGTATCTGGGCCATGTGCCAGGAAAACAGCTGATATGGCTTACAGGGGAGCAGCAGACTACCCACAATCCCTTGCTGCACTCCAAGGCTCTTTCACCACATAACAAATGTGTACAATCGCAAAACGAATGTGTTGTCCCTATCTGGACACAGAGATACAGTGCTATTTTCAACACAAGTTGTGTTATTTTCAATACGTATTTTGTAACAAATAACAAAAGCAGCATATTGGACACAACACACATTGTGTTGTGCCTATAGATAAGTCCTGCTGAGTCCACCACTGAGCGGGCCAGATCCGGCTCTGCTCTGGGTCAGGTGCGGGCCAGATCCGGCTCTGCTCTGGGTCAGGTGCGGGCCAGGTCTGGGCCTGCTCTGCTCCCAGGCTGCTGTGTGGCCACTGTTCCTCCTCCGCTCCCCGCGCTCCTGGCTGGCTGCACGGTGATTAACACGCTGCTAATTGGGACTAACGGCCGCTGTGGTCCTAGTGCCTGACAGCTGTGATGGACGGCTGTGGCTGCTGGCTGAGCCCACTGCACTCCGCTGGGCAGAGGCCCAATCACAACACGGCGCTAATTAGGCCATTAGCAAGCGCATCTCTGCACAGGCAGGTCATAACCAGTGTTAATAATGGCAGCTGCGGCCGTGTTTGTGTGCTAAACGCTTAATGGGGTAAAGATTATTGTGGAGTCTAATGTGTAGACCTCCCTACCGTGTCCTCCAGCAGCTCAATCAGGGTGATTAAGTGTAAACGGAGACATAAGTGCTGTTCTCAGGACCTCAGGGCAGCAAATCAAACCCCAACTAGAGACCGTTAGAGACCGCACTCTCCTGAACCTCTCTCTCCACACTCCCCCCATTACAACCCCAACTAGAGACCGTTAGAGACCGCACTCTCCTGAACCTCTACACACTCCCCCCATTAGAACCCCAACTAGAGACCGTTAGAGACCACACTCTCCTGAACCTCTACACACTCCCCCCATTATCACCCCAACTAGAGACCGTTAGAGACCGCACTCTCCTGCTCCTCTCTCTCCACACTCCCCCCATTACCACCCCAACTAGAGACCGTTAGAGACCACACTCTCCTGAACCTCTCTCCCCACACTCCCCCCATTACAACCCCAACTAGAGACCGTTAGAGACCGCACTCTCCTGAACCTCTACAGACTCCCCCCATTACCACCCCAACTAGAGACCATTAGAGACCGCACTCTCCTGCTCCTCTCTCTCCACACTCCCCCCATTACAACCCCAACTAGAGACCGTTAGAGACCACACTCTCCTGCTCCTCTCTCTCCACACTCCCCCCATTACAACCCCAACTAGAGACCGTTAGAGACCACACTCTCCTGCTCCTCTCTCTCCACACTCCCACACTTCCATCCTGAGAACAGAGAGGAGCCTGGAGAGTCCTCCTGCTGACTGATGCATGCTTCATATGCCATGATGTGATATCACTGGCCATAATGCAGTGTGTGAGGCATGCTTCATATGCCATGATGTGATATCACTGGCCATAATGCAGTGTGTGAGGCATGCTTCATATGCCATGATGTGATATCACTGGCCATAATGCAGTGTGTGAGGCATGCTTCATATGCCATGATGTGATATCACTGGCCATAATGCAGTGTGTGAGGCATGCTTCATATGCCATGATGTGATATCACTGGCCATAATGCAGTGTGTGAGGCATGCTTCATATGCCATGATGTGATATCACTGGCCATAATGCAGTGTGTGATGCATGCTTCATATGCCATGATATGATATCACTGGCCATAATGCAGTGTGTGATGCTTCTTCATACGCCATGATGTGATATCACTGGCCATAATGCAGTGTGTGATGCTTCTTCATATGCCATGATGTGATATCACTGGCCATAATGCAGTGTGTGAGGCATGCTTCATATGCCATGATGTGATATCACTGGCCATAATGCAGTGTGTGAGGCATGCTTCATATGCCATGATGTGATATCACTGGCCATAATGCAGTGTGTGAGGCATGCTTCATATGCCATGATGTGATATCACTGGCCATAATGCAGTGTGTGAGGCATGCTTCATATGCCATGATGTGATATCACTGGCCATAATGCAGTGTGTGATGCATGCTTCATATGCCATGATGTGATATCACTGGCCATAATGCAGTGTGTGATGCATGCTTCATATGCCATGATGTGATATCACTGGCCATAATGCAGTGTGTGATGCATGCTTCATATGCCATGATGTGATATCACTGGCCATAATGCAGTGTGTGATGCATGCTTCATATGCCATGATGTGATATCACTGGCCATAATGCAGTGTGTGATGCATGCTTCATATGCCATGATGTGATATCACTGGCCATAATGCAGTGTGTGATGCATGCTTCATATGCCATGATGTGATATCACTGGCCATAATGCAGTGTGTGAGGCATGCTTCATATGCCATGATGTGATATCACTGGCCATAATGCAGTGTGTGAGGCATGCTTCATATGCCATGATGTGATATCACTGGCCATAATGCAGTGTGTGAGGCATGCTTCATATGCCATGATGTGATATCACTGGCCATAATGCAGTGTGTGAGGCATGCTTCATATGCCATGATGTGATATCACTGGCCATAATGCAGTGTGTGATGCATGCTTCATATGCCATGATGTGATATCACTGGCCATAATGCAGTGTGTGATGCATGCTTCATATGCCATGATGTGATATCACTGGCCATAATGCAGTGTGTGATGCATGCTTCATATGCCATGATGTGATATCACTGGCCATAATGCAGTGTGTGATGCATGCTTCATATGCCATGATGTGATATCACTGGCCATAATGCAGTGTGTGAGGCATGCTTCATATGCCATGATGTGATATCACTGGCCATAATGCAGTGTGTGAGGCATGCTTCATATGCCATGATGTGATATCACTGGCCATAATGCAGTGTGTGATGCATGCTTCATATGCCATGATGTGATATCACTGGCCATAATGCAGTGTGTGATGCATGCTTCATATGCCATGATGTGATATCACTGGCCATAATGCAGTGTGTGAGGCTGTAACGGCACCTATAATGTCTGTAGCGATGCCTGGAGATTAGAGCCAATCAAATAATATACACTATACTGTGAGTGAGGGTGCTGTGAATGGCATGGGGACAGGCTGTGTGTGTGTGTGTGTGTGTGTGTGTGTGTGTGTGTGAGTGAGGGTGCTGTGAATGGCATGGGGACAGGCTGTGTGTGTGTGTGTGGGTGAGGGCGCTGTGAATGGCATGGTTGTGACAGGCTGTGCGTGTGTGTGTGTGTGTGTGTGTGTGTGTGTGTGTGTGTGACTGAGAGGGAGAGATGAGGAGACAGGCTGAGAGAGAGGGAAAGTGTGTGTCTCATTAGTGGCTGTTTATATATGAGAGATGGGGCTGCATGGGACTAGGTCTCATTGATGCGCTGACAGGTTCTGTCCTGTGTGTGCGTGTGTGTGTGTGTGTGTGTGTGTGTGTGTGTGTGTGTGTGTGTGTGTGTGTGTGTGTGTGTGTGTTTAGTTTTTGATTGTGACAGTGACGTTGGCGGCGTTGTCATCCCTCAGGCCCTAGAGGGACCTCCACCCTGCAGCACTGCCTCAGGCCGCCCCTCCCCTAAACACCTCCCCCATCCGTCACCCTAAACCCCCCCCCCCCCCAAACACCCACCACCCCTCCCCTAAACACCTCCCCCATCCGTCACCCTAACCCCCCCCCCCAAAACACCCACCACCCCCCCTAAACACCTCCCCCATCCGTCACCCTAAAATCCAAAACACCACCTTAAATCCAAAACACCACCTTAAATCCAAAACCCCACTTAAATCCATCCCAAAACACCACCTTAAATCCAAAACGCCACCTTAAATCCAAAACACCACCTTAAATCCAAAACCCCACTTAAATCCATCCCAAAACACCACCTTAAATCCAAAACACCACCTTAAATCCAAACCCCCACTTAAACCCATCCTGAAACAGCACCTTGAGCCCTGGGCAGCCCCAGCCCCGCTGCATCCCAGCCATAGGCTGTATATATAGAAGTCTACTGTATGGCCCCACGCCACCCTTAGCTCCTGCTCTACAGTGGAGCTCGTGGCAGCAGGGGGTCTCTATGGCCCCAGGGCTAAGATGCCATTCTGACCTCCCACCACCAGGGGAGCTATTCCCACTGGGCCTGACAGAGCTGCTCATGTTGCCCATGGGGACTCAGAAGATGGGAAACTCACGTGGCTTTGAGTGATGGCTGCATTGGATGGACACAGTGTGTGAGAGAGTGTGAGTGTGTGTGTGTGTGTGTGTGTGTGTGGGGGGGGATTGGTTGGATGTGGACTGTTGTGACATCATATGAGAGTAAAAGTGTGTGAGGGGTAAAGCCCTCTGAGTCGCCAGGTGTAGTGTGGGTGTGTGTGTGTGTGTGTGTGCGTGGGTGTGTGTGTGTGTGTGTGTGTGTGTGTGTGTGTGCCCTGAGCGCACACGTCCACGTGGGGTTGGTCAGCGTTGATGCAGCACAGGTGTGTGTGTGTGTGTGTGTGTGTGTGTGTGTGTACCCTGAGCGCAGACGTCCAGGTGTGGCTGGTCAGTGTTGATGCAGCACAGGTGTGTGTGTGTGTGTGTGTGTGTGTGTGTGTGTGTGTGTGTACCCTGAGCGCAGACGTCCAGGTGTGGCTGGTCAGTGTTGATGCAGCACAGGTGTGTGTGTGTGTGTGTGTGTGTGTGTGTGTGTGTGTGTGTACCCTGAGCGCAGACGTCCAGGTGTGGCTGGTCTGCGTTGATGCAGCACAGGTGTGTGTGTGTGTGTGTGTGTGTGTGTGTGTGTGTGTGTGTGTGTGTGTGTGTGTGTACCCTGAGCGCAGACGTCCAGGTGTGGCTGGTCAGTGTTGATGCAGCACAGGTGAGGTCCGTAGGTCCTCAGCAGGCCGTGGGCTTCTCGGCGGTACTGATGCAGTTGCTTAGCGACCAGCTCCTCGGTCACTAACTCCTTTGGAGGCTCCAGGCGCTTCAGCACCTCCACACTCTCTGGACGCATGAAGGCCACGTGGTACACATCTGACCACACACACACACACACAGTAAACGTACACACACAAACACACACACACACACACACAGTAAACGTACACACACAAACACACACACACACACACACACACACAAGCATAAAGACACATGCAGAGACACACACACACACACACACACACAAGCGCACATAAATACACACACAACAAGCAGAAACACACACACACACACACACACACACACACACACACACACAAGCATGAATACACACACACACACACACACACACACACACACACAAATAGATTTAGATGAGTGGAAGGTTAATGTGGTGAAGATGTCCTAAGTGTGGCACTGATCTGTACAGATGAAAGAGCATTACAACTTCAAACAATGTAAACAATCAACACAAATCAAATGTATTTTAAAAATCAAGGTTACAGCATATTTACCCAGCTAGTCTACAGGGACTACAGGCTTCTGTTCGTTATCGCCCGGATTTGGAATACCCTCAGGAGCTTTGGAAAATGTGTGTGAGTGTGTGTGTGTGTGTGTGTGTGTGTGTGTGTGTGTGTGTGTGTGTGTGTGTGCTAATGAGGCCTTCTTTGTGGGATGTTCTGTAGGTTACCTCCTGTCTCTGGGTCTACCCTCTTCCTCAAAATCCTCTCTGTGTGTGTGTGTGTAAGTGTGTGTGTGTGTGTGTGTGTGTGTGTGTGTGTGTATACTGTGTGTGTGTGTGTGTGTGTGTGTGTGTGTGTGTGTGTGTGTGTGTGTGTGTGTGTGTGTGAGTGTGTGTGTGTGTATGAGGGGGTTACCTCCTGTCTCTGGGTCAATCCTCTTGCCCAAACTCCTCTCAATCAGAACATCATCGGGCGCATCCAATATCACTAACAGAGACAAAACACCACATCAATGTGTGTGTGTGTGTGTGTGTGTGTGTAGGCTTGTCTGTTTACATGTGTGTGTATGTGTGTCTGTTTACGTGTGTGTGTTTGTGTGTGTGTGTAGATTTGTCTGTTTACATGTGTGTGTATCAGTGATGCGCGGGCTGATCCAAATCGAGCGGGCGACCGCGGTCACCCGCGGTCACCCGCGGTTATGGGTCAAGAATTTTTTTTTTTAATGATATGCGGGTCATGTTTGGTCGGGTCGGTAAAAAAAATATGCCGTTATTTTTTTGTCATTTATATCGTACATAATTGTCTTTAGAAGAGAAAGACATAAGTTGCAGCATTCCCACTGAAACGCGATTCTATCCCCCACATTTTGTCACGAACATGTAGAAATGCACTTGTTGTTTCTGCGTAGACAGACCCTCGGCTACACTTGACATGCAGTTGTGTTCTGTTCTCAGAGCATATGCTTTCTCTGTCTATGATCTGCAGCTTTTTTCTCGAACTGCTGGCCTCTACAGAAAGTGGCAGAATCGTCTACTGAGCAGCGAAGTTGCCGATGAAATGCGTGCTTCTCAAGTCTGATAATTTGCAGCAAGATCGAATGGTATTATGGAAAGAAAAATAAACTAAAAGTTTCCCAAAATTAATGTCATCAAGGCATATAGCCTACAATTGGTATGAGCATGCCATATGTGCGTCCTTGCGCAACTTATATAGGCCTAGTGGCTCGTTGGAAAGCCCCACGTCTGCTCTTCCCCACGTTGTGCAATAAAGGTTTCATCTCGCTGCAATTTATAATTGCGCAGCATTGGACTTTTGGTCCATTGATGAAGACGTTAATACAGAGTTTCTTAATAATATTCTATGCCTGCATTTCATGCTTGGGAGAGCTTCAAGGCATTCATGAGGAACGGCTGAAACAGAATTTGTATAGGAAAATCCTAGGCTAATTATGTTCAATGTTGAGTCAAATAGCCACATTTTTGGATGAGTGCTGACACGGAACAAAAGAAAAGGTAGACTAAATGCATGTTTCCCAAATTCTGAGCAAATATAGGCTATATATAATTAGGCAATATATATTATTGTTTTACATGCATATGAGATACCAATTTTGCGTAGCTCAATGACGCTACGACTAAGTTAGACTACTTTTTACAATAAGCGGGTCGGGAAGCGGGTCGGGTCCTGTATTTCAATAATTATTTTTTGCGGTCCGAGTTGCGGTCGGGTTAGTTGTAAACGGCGGGGCGGGGCGGGTCGTTCAGACACGTACCCGCGCATCACTGGTGTGTATGTGTGTATGTGTGTATGTGTGTCTGTTTACGTGTGTGTATGTGTGTGTGTGTGTGTGTGTGTGTGCGCGCGTGTGTGTGTTGTAAAAACTGGAACTGACCCACGTGATCCGGAGCAATTCCAGCCTCCTGAAGACTCAGAGCTTCCTCTCGGGTTCTGGGGATTCCTTCCAGAACCCAGCCCTACACACACACACACACACACACACACACACACACACACACAAAAGATCTGACGTCACAGCCCAACCAGCGTTGGTACGGTTTCTTCTAGACGCTATCCGGTTGTTAAATCTGACGTCACAACCCGACAGCTTTCTCCTCTAAAAACGTTAACTAGCGCGGATGGCCGGTTCCCACCACCTGTAAACCTCGTCACCATCACCTCTGTTTTAGTCGGGGTATCTCTTATTGATTAACTGTTAATTGTTACCTGTTAACTCCAACAGAGTAAATAATGTGACCAGGGGTAACGTCCTTTATTTTACTGTCTCCTTTATTTTACTGTCTGCGTCTCTGGGAGAAAGTGTTGACGGCACATTATTGCATCCCGACTTAACAGCCGTACGTACGTATGCTCACTAAATAAACCTTAAACCAGCTCATCCCA
>NC_085001.1:2939416-2949416 GCF_963854185.1 Sardina pilchardus | reverse complement strand
TTAAAGGAAGCACTGGATTACTAGAATGTCCACACTGTGAAGTGACAGCACACACACACACACACGTCTCTCTCTACCACGGCACTCATTATCCAGATGAAGAATACCTTCTCACACAAAGCTGTGTTCAAATAAATAGGCAGAAACACACTCCAATTTCAACATCAATGTCACTACACTATATTTTTAGCTTTCCATCACAACTGATGTTTCTATGGTGCTAGTGATCTTGTCAGAAGAGAATGGCACATTCTAGACTTAAAGCATCAAACCGGCGCTAGATCACTCAACCAACATGCCCCAAATATATATATATATATATATATATATATATGAGTAATTACTGTACTTGTAAGTTTTCTTGCCGTGATTATATTACTCTGGAAATAATCAAATGTACTTTACACAGGGAAAAGAAAATGAGGACAAAAGAAAAAAATAATTGAGGCAAAGAGTAACAAGGTGTGTGTGTGTTGGTCTGTCTCTGTGTGTGTGTGTGTGTGTGTGTGTCTGAGTTGCCATGCACCTACAGATGTAGATATACTGTATGTGGATGACTGTGTGTGTGTGTACTGTATGTGTATGACTGTGTGTGTGTACTATATGTGTATGACTGTGTGTGTGTGTGTGTGTGTGTGTGTGTGTGTGTACTGTATGTGTATGACAGTGTGTGTGTACTGTATGTGCATGACAGTGTGTGTGTGTGTATGTGTCTGACTTTCTGTGCAATTAAGCAGATAGTAATTGCTGTATAGCCTGGCAACTAAAACTCATATGATGACGTGTTGCAATAGCCCTTTCAAATCGCCGGTATATATTTATTCCCATATCTTATCAGGGATTTCAGGCGTACATATGAAGACCCTGTGTGTCTGTGTGTGTGTGTGTGTGTGTGTGTTAGAGCTTTCAGCACTTACCCTGCGCACACAGTCAATTCTGGACAGCCTGGATCGCACCATTCTGATCCAGAGATCACTTGGGATCTTCTGCAACATCACAGGAGACAGACAACCAGAGACAACAACTCAGTTAAAGGGATAATCCGGAGTGAAATGCACTTTAGATAAATTTTTCGGACTATTGGGAGTACATACGTTGAGTTGACACCAAAATCATGTCATTCGGATGTATTTTGAGAAAGTTCGAGCTCACCGTTTTTAGCCAAAACTCGTTAGCCTGGAAGTGACGCGGGCATGTCCTTTCGCCGCTACAAAACGCTATTTTTATACCTCTTCTACTGTTCCAAACAACACTACACTTACGTGGTAGTGAGTAGAGGATCCCTAAAGCCAAACCGAAGTATCCCCACGTCTTTATGTGGTCGGATAGAGAGTCCAGAATTAATTTAATCGAGTCAGTACCTTTCCGGAAATGTTAATAAAGTGTTGTTTTAGCGTTGCCAGCTGCAGCAGTGACATTTCCGGAAAGGTCTGCACTAAGTGAGCAGTAACGGTAGTATGCTGTATGTGAGTTCTGCACTAAGTGAGCAGTAACGGTAGTATGTCGTATGTGAGGTCTGCACTAAGTGAGCAGTAACGGTAGTATGTCGTATGTGAGGTCTGCACTAAGTGAGCAGTAACGGTAGTATGCTGTATGTGAGGTCTGCACTAAGTGAGCAGTAACGGTAGTATGTCGTATGTGAGGTCTGCACTAAGTGAGCAGTAGAGGTCTGCTCTAAGTGAGCAGTAAAGGTAGTATGTCGTATGTGAGGTCTGCTCTAAGTGAGCAGTAACGGTAGTATGTCGTATGTGAGGTCTGCTCTAAGTGAGCAGTAAAGGTAGTATGTCGTATGTGAAGTCTGCACTAAGTGAGCAGTAACGGTAGTATGTCGTATGTGAGGTCTGCACTAAGTGAGCAGTAACGGTAGTATGCTGTATGTGAGGTCTGCACTAAGTGAGCAGTAACGGTAGTATGTCGTATGTGAGGTCTGCACTAAGTGAGCAGTAGAGGTCTGCTCTAAGTGAGCAGTAAAGGTAGTATGTCGTATGTGAAGTCTGCACTAAGTGAGCAGTAACGGTAGTATGTCGTATGTGAGGTCTGCACTAAGTGAGCAGTAGAGGTCTGCTCTAAGTGAGCAGTAAAGGTAGTATGTCGTATGTGAAGTCTGCACTAAGTGAGCAGTAACGGTAGTATGCTGTATGTGAGGTCTGCACTAAGTGAGCAGTAACGGTAGTATGCTGTATGTGAGGTCTGCACTAAGTGAGCAGTAAAGGTAGTACAGTATGTGGTATGTGAGGTCTGGCCAGCACCTCTCCTCTGTCCTGGCACTGCTGGGCTTGGCCACTGAAGTCGGGGTCCTCCTTTAGGATGTGGTTGACGGTCACGCGAATGGCCTGGGTGCGCTCACACACGGCTCTAGTCTGAAGCACAAACACACACACACACACACCACCAGATCACACAGTCAACACGCAGGACATAACACACACACACACCACCAGATCACACAGTCAACACGAAGGACATAACACACACACACCACCAGATCACACGGTCAACACACAGGACATAACACACACACACCACCAGATCACACGGTCAACACGCAGGACATAACACACACACACCACCAGATCACACGGTCAACATGCAGGACTTCAGACACACACACACCACCAGATCACACAGTCAACACACAGGACATAACACACACACACCACCAGATCACACGGTCAACATGCAGGACTTAAGACACACACACACCACCATATCACACAGTAAACATGCAGGAAAATGCCTGTGCCTGATGTTGAACATTTCAAAGCTATCAATGGAATAATCTATTTTCAAATAAAATGTCTCTCAGCTGGGTCTCTAAAAACTTTAACCCCTGATCATGGCTACCACAGTGATGTGGCTGGTTTGGGAGGACATTCCTACAGTGGCTAAAAGAACCACAGGCTTGACTTGCACTCACCACGGTTCTCTTCCCAGCTGCTGGCGGGCCCAGCAAGATCACTCGAGGCACTGGGAACATGACAAATACCTGCTCAAATCAGCAGACTCATACAGTGGACAGTAGGCATTGTGCATCGGAATAACTTACAGTGACATACTACACTTTGCAGGCTCTGAGGGTGCTTTGTAGAGGGCATTTGAACTCAGCGGGCTGTGGTAGCCGTATTGTGACAGACACAACAGACTGGCCTACAGATGCACTGTGACATACAGTAAGCCCTTTCACAACATCAGGCTGTTTAAACCGTCTCAACAGTTTTATTTGCAAGAACTTCACACATTCTGACATGATTATTCCAAACACAGGTCAGAGGTCAAAACTGTTAGGAGCCCATTCTAGTCATCGAAAAGCTCAAAGGCTTCAGACCCCAATTTTATGATATATATATTTGAGAGAGAGATATTAGCATTATTATGCCGTATTGCATTTTACACATTCCATAGACCATTTTAGATATTGAAGCCTTATTGACACTGCAAGAATCAGGAAAATCATCAGCGTATTTTGTCTGCTTCTACTGTACACGCCATGGTATGCTTTAGCGCCCTATATTGGGCGCTAGTATGCTTTAAACAAGGGCTCCACCTTGTGGCTATTGTGAGAAAGTTCCAAAAGAAACAAATCTGAAAAAAAAAAACCTTACCCTCAACACTGCCCTTTTTCAGCATCCCAATTAGATACTGAATGGGGTCCTCAGGCTTATCAACGACCAAATTCCTCACCAGAGACTGCAATTAAATATTCGAAGGTCAGTGGATTGAATTTGTTCCGACAATACGTTTTATTCGATTAGTTCCAAAGGTTAAATAAGGATAACTAGGAAGTAAGTGAAGTGTAAATGACAAGGACGCCTGCTTGAAAAAAGTTGACCACAAAAGGCATCCGAATCCCGAGTGTCTGGTGTTCACCTGCAGCAAGTCAAAAACTTCATGCTTCTCCGCATAAATGGCCATTTCAGGAGGAATCCTCAAAGGCTTTACCGTGGCATCCATAGCTACAAACTCGGCTAAATCAGAGAACATAAATTAAACCGGTCAGCATACAATAAGTCAAATCTGAACTCAAAATAATCATGCACCTGTCACTATTACGTTAAGCCAGAGAGGGTTAAAGCGGTTAAGCATGGTGTGTGTGTGTGTGTGTGTTAACAATCATGGTTAGTGGTAACTTCGCTTGCATTTGCTTGGAAGTTTTGTGTCCTAGTTGCTAGTTGTGTAACGTTTCAGAGTTGTTTTCTTCGACCGTGGTTGTTTATGATATGATTGCTAGGATTAGACAGAATAACGTTAACTTTGCTAACGCTCTCTTGCAAATCAGCCATTACAAATCATAAATTATTATTTTGCATGAATCGACAAGAGTTCCATCCTATCAAATATCAAGTGGGAATTGAAGTAAGACTATATATCAACTTACCTTTCTACTTGTCACTGAGAGATTTTGTTTTATTTGGCTAAATGTGTTGGCTAGAGTTAGCAGCAGCAGTTAGCGCACTGAATTTGTGGTTACCATGGCTACGCAGTGACGCATCATCCATTCTAGAGCGTATTCAGATGTTGCTAAGCGACATACAAACAATTGATTCTAAAAGCGAACTGTCCTCTACGTGGCGTTCTTTTTTACTGTCTATGGGCGTTCTTTTACTGTCTATGGTTCGAAAGCACAACATTCCGAGTACCTGTTGTGTGTGTGACATTTCTTCGATAATTTACATGTCACACCTCTTATTCTTCTGGTTGAAATTTGAGTCCAGGCGGGGTGCTGCATGAGAGGTCCGCTATGAATGAGGTGAAGGAAAGACTAGCAGCTATTGAAAAGAAAAAGAAACGTTTCAAACAACAGCAATTTATCTTCACATCTGCTCTGGAGAGATCGCAGGAACAAGCACATGGAAGGCCCGAGCCAGTCAAGACGGTTTCACAGGTATAACGGTGTTTTCATTCATTCAGTTACAAAGACCTATTTTACCAGGTGTACTCATTAAAACTTTTATTATTTCCCCCTGACAGATCCAGAGGTATATGATCCACCATTGCAGCAACGCCACAGACAGAAGTCAGATCTCCACAACGTCCTGAAGCTCATCAGCGCCACCTGGCGGTACGCCAGCAGTGATGCTTTGGTCACCTGCAAGTTGCTTCTCCACCCAGACAGCGTCATAAGCAAGCTGCGTGCACAGTTGAGTAACAGCAATAACACGATCCTGTCTTGCATAATCAGCAAAACACAACAACTCTCATATTTACTAGACATATTTGATGTTCATGGTTATGGTTCTTAGCAGACACTCTTGTCCAAAGCAACTTACAGTGACATCAGGAGCCTACACATTCCATTTGCATTAGCATTACGTTTATAATAGTCAATGTTCTGATTGGGGGTTCTAATTAATTAGTGATAATTTAATAGAATAGTACACCTGTGTGTGTGTGAGTGTGTGTGTCTCTAGTACACGTGTGTGTGTGTGTGTGTGTATGTTTCCAGTACACCTGTGCGTGTGTGTGTGTGTGTGTGTGTGTTTGTCTAGTACACCTGTGTGTGTGTGTGTTTGTGTGTCTCCAGTACACCTGTGTGTGTGTGTGTGTGTGTGTGTGTGTGTGTGTGTGTGACCAGCAGTGCTCAGCAGCTCTGTCTCTTCCTCCTGGTAGGCACCCACATGACGAGCTGCTGCGTCTCTCCTTGGAGGCCAAACAGCACTACGGGGGCGTCATCAGCTTCATCCCACTGGCCCTGGACCTGCTGCGGTCAGCCGCCGCCTCGCCTGACCTGACCCCTGACCCCTCACCTGTGCCCTCCCCTACGACCCCCACGACCCCGCCGCACTCCGCCTGCAGCCACGCCGGCTCCCAGAAGGCCGAGGGAGACGTACGCGTCCAGTCAGCGCAGCCCCAGCGACACCCAACGGCCACGCACACAGCAGCTCGGCATGCTGGGAAGCCTGCGTGGAGACCCGCTGGGGGCAGACGCAAGTGACACCTCACAGACGCTCTGAGAAGAGAGATTTACTTCAGATACGGAAATTAAACACACGCAAGTGAGACCTCACACACGCTCTGAGAAGAGAGATTTACTTCAGATACGGAAGTTAAACACACGCAAAGAACCTCATGCAAGAGCAGAACGTGAAATATGGGCTTTGACTTTCCACATGAGGTGCTTATGATTAGTGTGAGCAACTTTGAGCGTGAGTGGATTATGAGTGAGACATAACGATTGCATTTAAAGCTGAAGTTGCCTCTTGGCTATTTATCAGATGTTTTTATCCAAAGACACAGACTCACAACGACCGGCCAGCTGTCGGGCAGTGGTGCTCTGTCTGCTCCACCACAGCCAGCTGTTACAGCGGACTTTATGAAAACAGGCCACTACGATCGCTCTTGCTCTTCACATGAAGAGAGAGGCGACTATGATTGCTCATGCCCTCTTCATATAGCGAGCTATGAATCTGACTAGGAATGTGTGAAGTAGTATTTGAAGAGTTCTTTTCCAAAACGCTATATCCATTATTTTAATACATTTTCACAAATCATTTTTTTTTTTCATTTTGGTTTTTCCAAGTAATTTCAGTGAAACTGTATTGGATTATGTTAAGTTGATTTATCTTTACTAAATCAAAACAAAACATCTGCATTTTTATTGAAATTAAGTGAAATACACAATTAAATAACATGACTTTTTAATATTTTCAAAAATGGATTTATAGCGTTTTGGAAAAGAGCTCTTCATTTATTTTCTCCGTAATAGTTAACCCAATGTGTTCAGTGATCCAGGCCTTTACTGCACAGTAGGTTATTTTTTGGGCTTTTTATGCCTTTAATTGGACAGGACAGTAGAGAGAATGACAGGAAGCGAGCGGGAGAAAGAGCTGGGGTGGGATCCGGAAAGGACCACGGGGCGGGAATCGAACCCGGGTCGCCGGCGTGCGGTGCAGGTGCCCCAGCCAGTTGCGCCACGGCTGGGGCCAGGGCCCTGATGTTTAAAGTAATTAGGATGCGCTCCACTCCCACACGACTAACTCTGACTCCAGGGCAGCTCTCCTGCGATGGGGAGGAATTCTCAGTGCTGAGGGGAAGTGGGCCTCTAGCTCCATCCCCAGCTAATTACACTTCAGAGTCTTATTGGCAAGCTCCAGATTAATGGAGATTAATTAACGACTGAGGGAACTTTTTCAAGGACGGGTCGATGGGGAGTGAAAGTCTGGACATGGCCACTAGATGGCACTAACGTATCTTTCAAAGCCTATACCAGGGCACCTACACCATGCATCATCTTCACTGAGGCCCATCCAGAGGGAGATCACAGAAGCACTACGGAGACGTGTTTATGGAATAGCTTTTATTGTTTGGTTTAGTGTCCATCATCACTGATCAGAGTACATGTACAGTGGGAAATAATCCATCATCACTGACCAGAGTACATGTACAGTGGGAGATAATCCATCATCACTGATCAGAGTACATGTACAGTGGGAAATAATCCATCATCACTGATCAGAGTACATGTACAGTGGGAGATAATCCATCATCACTGATCAGAGTACATGTACAGTGGGAGATAATCCATCATCACTGATCAAAGTACATGTACAGTGGGAAATAATCCATCATCACTGATCAGAGTACATGTACAGTGGGAAATAATTCATGTTTGGCTGTGCTGAGGAGCAGCACGTGAACACTTGGTGTGAACGACTGACCGCTCGGCTCACTGACGCTGGGCTCACTGACCGCACAGCTGTCATTGTACACAGTGACACAAGAGAGCCAGTGTTTGGGTGAAGCTTTGAGAGAAAGAGGGAAAGACACTGAGCACTTAAAGCAGGAGCGGCGGCTCCAGACAACACACGAGTGCTTCCACACATGAGTATTGCACTTCATCACAAGCGACACGTCCCTCTTACTCCTATACAGTATTTCTCTTTCTTCAACTCTTTTGGTTTATCCATTTTTTTGTGCTGTTATTGTTCTTTTTTTCTTTTTTTTTTTGGTCTTACAATCATTACTGAGTGGATAAAAATACAGCAAAACAACTACTTAGTAAAACCTGCTGACTAGAAATCCCCAAATTAACTGTTTCCTCACAGCAAGCTGCTAAACGGCTAACTACTAAATGAGCAGACAGATCGTCCATCACTGGGCCTCTACAGTGGGGTCATGTGACTCTACGGTGGGGTCATGTGACTGTGGGCGTCTATAGTGGGGTCATGTGACTCTACGGTGGGGTCATGTGACTGTGGGCGTCTACATTGGGGTCATGTGACTGTGGGCCTCTACAGTGGGGTCATGTGACTGGGCCTCTACAGTGGGGTCATGTGACTGGGCCTCTACAGTGGGGTCATGTGACTGTGGGCGTCTATAGTGGGGTCATGTGACTCTACGGTGGGGTCATGTGACTGTGGGCCTCTACGGTGGGGTCATGTGACCTTACGGTGGGGTCATGTGACAGGGTGGTGATCTTACAGTAGCGGCTGTTGAACGCAGCCTGATAAAGGGCTGGTAAGGGCTCTGAGTCTCTCCCTTCTGATTCCTGAGGCAGAGGAAAATAGCAGATCACACACACACACACACACACACTTTGGCATCTTGCGCGCTCACTCCCTCTCCCACACACACACACACACACACACACAGGGCTCTTAGCTCAGGTCCCACTCACACTCCCACTCACACACACACACACACACACACACACACACACACAGGGCTCTTAGCTCAGGTCGGGCAGCTCATTGTAGTCCATGATGTGTAGATCCTGAAGTCTCCTGGAGCCCTCATTGGCCGGCTGCTGGTCACATGACTCACAGCGGTCACATGACTGAGCCTCGGCCTGCGCTCCGGAGGAAGTGGGCGAGGCCTCGCCACAGTGGCACCCCGAGCTGGCGTTGGATTGGCTGCTGTCCAGGGCCTCGTCCTCGTCGTCGTAGAGGCCGTCGCTCATGTTGCGGGAGAGCTGGCGTGCGCGGCGGCCCAGCAGGCTGCAGGAGGGCGGGGAGGCGGAGAGCAGCGGGGACACGGCCGCGTCCTGCACGCCCTTCACACGCTCGCCGCGCCCAGGAGCGTCCACCGCGCCCGCACCGCAGCCGTTCGCCCTGCGCCCAGGAGAACAGCCCGTTACTAGGGGTTACCGCACTTCACTTTCAATTAGCTCTGCACCATTCACTCTTTTGTTTTTATTTGAAATGGCAGTCTGAGCAAATGTGATGAGCTCCTCCTAAAGGCTGCAATTAATAGTGCCGTGTGTACGGAGTTCTATTCATCCCCTCCTCATCCTCGTCCTCTTCCTCTTCCTCATCCTCGTCCTCACACTCAGTGGAGCTCACTTATCAGGAGTGCTGTGCTTCTGCTGCACTACACACACTCAGCAGCCACAAGAGGCCCAGACTTGAGGCTAAATTGGGAATATTGAACTAGAGCTTGACTCTCAAAAATTAGATCATAAATCAAGTTGCAGTCACGATATCTGCCCTTGTTTCAATCAAACAACACAAAACAACTCAATAATTCACATTTGCTTGACTTTCATTTTTTGATGAATGTGCTTATGCATGAAACATGTGAATGTGTTGTACAGATTCCCAGGCAGAGACTGTGACACATCAAGGAACTACTAAAAGGGAGCTCTAGGTGAAGCCCACTTCCAGAGAACTATGCTAAGCTAGGCTACCTGGTCTAACGCACTTCCAGAGAACTATGCTAAGCTAGGCTACCTGGTCTAACCCACTTCCAGTGAACTATGCTAAGCTAGGCTACCTGGTCTAACCCACTTCCAGTGAATTATGCTATGCTAGGCTAACGGAGTAACCTTTCAGGTGGTGGGTGCTGAAACTGACGTAGCTGAGGCACAGTGCTGGGCTAACAGGATGAAGCTTTCTGGGTTTAACCTGCCGACTCACCCGTCAGGGTTAAACCTGCCGACTCACCCTTCAGGGTTAAACCTGCCGACTCACCTTTCAGGGATAAAAACTGCTGACTCACCTTGTCTTGGCGGGGCTGTGTGCATCCGTCTGGGCGGGGCCTGTGAGGTGGTTGGGGGCGTGGTCTC